>NW_024610303.1:0-226716 GCF_016920785.2 Ixodes scapularis | reverse complement strand
CGAAATGGTCTTGTCAGAGACCGCGCAGACTTAGGATTTTCGCTCTCATAGGGCACCGCAGCCGACGCGCACGATACGAGTGAGCCAATTAGACGGCGCCGAACTGGTCTTGTCAGAGACCGCGCAGACTTGGGATTTTCGCACCTATAGGGCACCGCAGCCGACGCGGGCGATACGAGTGAGCCAATTAGACGGCGCCGAAATGGTCTTGTCAGAGACCGCGCAGACTTGGGATTTTCGCTCTTATAGGGCACCGCAGCCGACGCGGGCGATACGAGTGAGCCAATTAGACGGCGCCGAACTGGTCTTGTCAGAGACCGCGCAGACTTGGGATTTTCGCTCTCATAGGGCACCGCAGCCGACGCGCACGATACGAGGGAGCCAATTAGACGGCGCCGAAATGGTCTTGTCAGAGACCGCGCAGACTTGGGATTTTCGCACTCATAGGGCACCGCAGCCGACGCGCTCGATACGAGTGAGCCAATTAGACGGCGCCGAAATGGTCTTGTCAGAGACCGCGCAGACTTGGGATTTTCGCACTCATAGGGCACCGCAGCCGACGCGCACGATACGAGTGAGCCAATTAGACGGCGCCGAACTGGTCTTGTCAGAGACCGCGCAGACTTGGGATTTTCGCTCTCATAGGGCACCGCAGCCGACGCGCACGATACGAGGGAGCCAATTAGACGGCGCCGAAATGGTCTTGTCAGAGACCGCGCAGACTTGGGATTTTCGCACTCATAGGGCACCGCAGTTGACGCGCACGATACGAGGGAGCCAATTAGACGGCGCCGAAATGGTCTTGTCAGAGACCGCGCAGACTTGGGATTTTCGCACTCATAGGGCACCGCAGCCGACGCGCACGATACGAGGGAGCCAATTAGACGGCGCCGAAATGGTCTTGTCAGAGACCGCGCAGACTTGGGATTTTCGCTCTCATAGGGCACCGCAGCCGACGCGGGGGATACGAGTGAGCCAATATGACGGCGCCGAAATGGTCTTGTCAGAGACCGCGCAGACTTGGGATTTTCGCTCTCATAGGGCACCGCAGCCGACGCGGGGGGATACGAGTGAGCCAATATGACGGCGCCGAAATGGTCTTGTCAGAGACCGCGCAGACTTGGGATTTTCGCTCTCATAGGGCACCGCAGCCGACGCGGGCTTACGAGTGAGCCAATTAGACGGCACCGAAATGGTCTTGTCAGAGACCGCGCAGACTTGGGATTTTCGCTCTCATAGGGCACCGCAGCCGACGCGCACGATACGAGGGAGCCAATTAGACGGCGCCGAAATTGTCTTGTCAGAGACCGCGCAGACTTGGGATTTTCGCTCTCATAGGGCACCGCAGCCGACGCGGGCGATACGAGTGAGCCAATTAGACGGCGCCGAAATTGTCTTGTCAGAGACCGCGCAGACTTGGGATTTTCGCTCTCATAGGGCACCGCAGCCGACGCGCACGATACGAGGGAGCCAATTAAACGGCGCCGAAATTGTCTTGTCAGAGACCACGCAGACTTGGGATTTTCGCTCTCATAGGGCACCGCAGCCGACGCGCACTATACGAGGGAGCCAATTAAACGGCGCCGAAATTGTCTTGTGAGAGACCGCGCAGACTTGGGATTTTCGCTCTCAAAGGGCACCGCAGCCGACGCGCACGATACGAGGGAGCCAATTAAACGGCGCCGAAATTGTCTTGTCAGAGACCGCGCAGACTTGGGATTTTCGCTCTCATAGGGCACCGCAGCCGACGCGCACGATACGAGGGAGCCAATTAAACGGCGCCGAAATTGTCTTGTCAGAGACCGCGCAGACTTGGGATTTTCGCTCTCATAGGGCACCGCAGCTGACGCGCACGATACGAGAGAGCCAATTAAACGGCGCCGAAATTGTCTTGTCAGAGACCGCGCAGACTTGGGATTTTCGCTCTCATAGGGCACCGCAGCCGACGCGCACGATACGAGTGAGCCAATTAGACGGCGCCGAAATGGTCTTGTCAGAGACCGCGCAGAGTTGGGATTTTCGCTCTCATAGGGCACCGCAGCCGACGCGGGGCGATACGAGTGAGCCAATTAGACGGCGCCGAACTGGTCTTGTCAGAGACCGCGCAGACTTGGGATTTTCGCTCTCATAGGGCACCGCAGCCGACGCGGGCGATACGAGTGAGCCAATTAGACGGCGCCGAACTGGTCTTGTCAGAGACCGCGCAGACTTGGGATTTTCGCTCTCATAGGGCACCGCAGCCGACGCGCACGATACGAGGGAGCCAATTAGACGGCGCCGAAATGGTCTTGTCAGAGACCGCGCAGACTTGGGATTTTCGCACTCATAGGGCACCGCAGCCGACGCGCACGATACGAGGGAGCCAATTAGACGGCGCCGAAATGGTCTTGTCAGAGACCGCGCACACTTGGGATTTTCGCTCTCATAGGGCACCGCAGCCGATGCGGGCGATACGAGTGAGCCAATTAGACGGCGCCGAACTGGTCTTGTCAGAGACCGCGCAGACTTGGGATTTTCGCTCTCATAGGGCACCGCAGCCGACGCGGGCGATACGAGTGAGCCAATTAGACGGCGCCGAAATGGTCTTGTCAGAGACCGCGCAGACTTGGGATTTTCGCTCTTATAGGGCACCGCAGCCGACGCGCTCGATACGAGGGAGCCAATTAGACGGCGCCAAAATGGTCTTGTCAGAGACCGCGCAGACTTGGGATTTTCGCACTCATAGGGCACCGCAGCCGACGCGCACGATACGAGTGAGCCAATTAGACGGCGCCGAAATGGTCTTGTCAGAGACCGCGCAGACTTGGGATTTTCGCTCTCATAGGGCACCGCAGCCGACGCGCACGATACGAGGGAGCCAATTAGACGGCGCCAAAATGGTCTTGTCAGAGACCGCGCAGACTTGGGATTTTCGCACTCATAGGGCACCGCAGCCGACGCGCACGATACGAGTGAGCCAATTAGACGGCGCCGAAATGGTCTTGTCAGAGACCGCGCAGACTTGGGATTTTCGCACTCATAGGGCACCGCAGCCGACGCGCTCGATACGAGTGAGCCAATTAGACGGCGCCGAAATGGTCTTGTCAGAGACCGCGCAGACTTGGGATTTTCGCACTCATAGGGCACCGCAGCCGACGCGCACGATACGAGGGAGCCAATTAGACGGCGCCGAAATGGTCTTGTCAGAGACCGCGCAGACTTGGGATTTTCGCTCTCATAGGGCACCGCAGCCGACGCGGGGGATACGAGTGAGCCAATATGACGGCGCCGAAATGTTCTTGTCAGAGACCGCGCAGACTTGGGATTTTCGCTCTCATAGGGCACCGCAGCCGACGCGGGCGATACGAGTGAGCCAATTAGACGGCGCCGAAATGGTCTTGTCAGAGACCGCGCAGACTTGGGATTTTCGCTCTCATAGGGCACCGCAGCCGACGCGCACGATACGAGGGAGCCAATTAAACGGCGCCGAAATTGTCTTGTCAGAGACCGCGCAGACTTGGGATTTTCGCACTCATAGGGCACCGCAGCCGACGCGCACGATACGAGGGAGCCAATTAAACGGCGCCGAAATTGTCTTGTCAGAGACCGCGCAGACTTGGGATTTTTGCTCTCATAGGGCACCGCAGCCGACGCGCACGATACGAGTGAGCCAATATGACGGCGCCGAAATGGTCTTGTCAGAGACCGCGCAGACTTGGGATTTTCGCTCTCATAGGGCACCGCAGCCGACGCGCACGATACGAGGGAGCCAATTAAACGGCGCCGAAATTGTCTTGTCAGAGACCGCGCAGACTTGGGATTTTCGCTCTCATAGGGCACCGCAGCCGACGCGCACGATACGAGGGAGCCAATTAAACGGCGCCGAAATTTTCTTGTCAGAGACCGCGCAGACTTGGGATTTTCGCTCTCATAGGGCACCGCAGCCGACGCGGGCGATACGAGTGAGCCAATTACACGGCGCCGAACTGGTCTTGTCAGAGACCGCGCAGACTTGGGATTTTCGCTCTCATAGGGCACCGCAGCCGACGCGCACGACACGAGGGAGCCAATTAGACGGCGCCGAAATGGTCTTGTCAGAGACCGCGCAGACTTGGGATTGTCGCACTCATAGGGCACCGCAGTTGACGCGCACGATACGAGTGAGCCAATTAGACGGCGCCGAAATGGTCTTGTCAGAGACCGCGCAGACTTGGGATTTTCGCACTCATAGGGCACCGCAGCCGACGCGCACGATACGAGGGAGCCAATTAGACGGCGCCGAAATGGTCTTGTCAGAGACCGCGCAGACTTGGGATTTTCGCTCTCATAGGGCACCGCAGCCGACGCGGGGGATACGAGTGAGCCAATATGACGGCGCCGAAATGGTCTTGTCAGAGACCGCGCAGACTTGGGATTTTCGCTCTCATAGGGCACCGCAGCCGACGCGGGTGATACGAGTGAGCCAATTAGACGGCGCCGAAATTGTCTTGTCAGAGACCGCGCAGACTTGGGATTTTCGCTCTCATAGGGCACCGCAGCCGACGCGCACGATACGAGGGAGCCAATTAAACGGCGCCGAAATTGTCTTGTCAGAGACCGCGCAGACTTGGGATTTTCGCTCTCATAGGGCACCGCAGCCGACGCGCACTATACGAGGGAGCCAATTAAACGGCGCCGAAATTGTCTTGTCAGAGACCGCGCAGACTTGGGATTTTCGCTCTCAAAGGGCACCGCAGCCGACGCGCAAGATACGAGGGAGCCAATTAAACGGCGCCGAAATTGTCTTGTCAGAGACCGCGCAGACTTGGGATTTTCGCTCTCATAGGGCACCGCAGCCGACGCGCACGATACGAGGGAGCCAATTAAACGGCGCCGAAATTGTCTTGTCAGAGACCGCGCAGACTTGGGATTTTCGCTCTCATAGGGCACCGCAGCCGACGCGCACGATACGAGAGAGCCAATTAAACGGCGCCGAAATTGTCTTGTCAAAAACCGCGCAGACTTGGGATTTTCGCTCTCATAGGGCACCGCAGCCGACGCGCACGATACGAGGGAGCCAATTAGACGGCGCCGACATGGTCTTGTCAGAGACCGCGCAGACTTGGGATTTTCGCACTCATAGGGCACCGCAGCCGACGCGCACGATACGAGTGAGCCAATTAGACGGCGCCGAAATGGTCTTGTCAGAGACCGCGCAGACTTAGGATTTTCGCTCTCATAGGGCACCGCAGCCGACGCGCACGATACGAGTGAGCCAATTAGACGGCGCCGAACTGGTCTTGTCAGAGACCGCGCAGACTTGGGATTTTCGCACCTATAGGGCACCGCAGCCGACGCGGGCGATACGAGTGAGCCAATTAGACGGCGCCGAAATGGTCTTGTCAGAGACCGCGCAGACTTGGGATTTTCGCTCTTATAGGGCACCGCAGCCGACGCGGGCGATACGAGTGAGCCAATTAGACGGCGCCGAACTGGTCTTGTCAGAGACCGCGCAGACTTGGGATTTTCGCTCTCATAGGGCACCGCAGCCGACGCGCACGATACGAGGGAGCCAATTAGACGGCGCCGAAATGGTCTTGTCAGAGACCGCGCAGACTTGGGATTTTCGCACTCATAGGGCACCGCAGCCGACGCGCTCGATACGAGTGAGCCAATTAGACGGCGCCGAAATGGTCTTGTCAGAGACCGCGCAGACTTGGGATTTTCGCACTCATAGGGCACCGCAGCCGACGCGCACGATACGAGTGAGCCAATTAGACGGCGCCGAACTGGTCTTGTCAGAGACCGCGCAGACTTGGGATTTTCGCTCTCATAGGGCACCGCAGCCGACGCGCACGATACGAGGGAGCCAATTAGACGGCGCCGAAATGGTCTTGTCAGAGACCGCGCAGACTTGGGATTTTCGCACTCATAGGGCACCGCAGTTGACGCGCACGATACGAGGGAGCCAATTAGACGGCGCCGAAATGGTCTTGTCAGAGACCGCGCAGACTTGGGATTTTCGCACTCATAGGGCACCGCAGCCGACGCGCACGATACGAGGGAGCCAATTAGACGGCGCCGAAATGGTCTTGTCAGAGACCGCGCAGACTTGGGATTTTCGCTCTCATAGGGCACCGCAGCCGACGCGGGGGATACGAGTGAGCCAATATGACGGCGCCGAAATGGTCTTGTCAGAGACCGCGCAGACTTGGGATTTTCGCTCTCATAGGGCACCGCAGCCGACGCGGGCTTACGAGTGAGCCAATTAGACGGCGCCGAAATGGTCTTGTCAGAGACCGCGCAGACTTGGGATTTTCGCTCTCATAGGGCACCGCAGCCGACGCGCACGATACGAGGGAGCCAATTAGACGGCGCCGAAATTGTCTTGTCAGAGACCGCGCAGACTTGGGATTTTCGCTCTCATAGGGCACCGCAGCCGACGCGGGCGATACGAGTGAGCCAATTAGACGGCGCCGAAATTGTCTTGTCAGAGACCGCGCAGACTTGGGATTTTCGCTCTCATAGGGCACCGCAGCCGACGCGCACGATACGAGGGAGCCAATTAAACGGCGCCGAAATTGTCTTGTCAGAGACCACGCAGACTTGGGATTTTCGCTCTCATAGGGCACCGCAGCCGACGCGCACTATACGAGGGAGCCAATTAAACGGCGCCGAAATTGTCTTGTGAGAGACCGCGCAGACTTGGGATTTTCGCTCTCAAAGGGCACCGCAGCCGACGCGCACGATACGAGGGAGCCAATTAAACGGCGCCGAAATTGTCTTGTCAGAGACCGCGCAGACTTGGGATTTTCGCTCTCATAGGGCACCGCAGCCGACGCGCACGATACGAGGGAGCCAATTAAACGGCGCCGAAATTGTCTTGTCAGAGACCGCGCAGACTTGGGATTTTCGCTCTCATAGGGCACCGCAGCTGACGCGCACGATACGAGAGAGCCAATTAAACGGCGCCGAAATTGTCTTGTCAGAGACCGCGCAGACTTGGGATTTTCGCTCTCATAGGGCACCGCAGCCGACGCGCACGATACGAGTGAGCCAATTAGACGGCGCCGAAATGGTCTTGTCAGAGACCGCGCAGAGTTGGGATTTTCGCTCTCATAGGGCACCGCAGCCGACGCGGGCGATACGAGTGAGCCAATTAGACGGCGCCGAACTGGTCTTGTCAGAGACCGCGCAGACTTGGGATTTTCGCTCTCATAGGGCACCGCAGCCGACGCGGGCGATACGAGTGAGCCAATTAGACGGCGCCGAACTGGTCTTGTCAGAGACCGCGCAGACTTGGGATTTTCGCTCTCATAGGGCACCGCAGCCGACGCGCACGATACGAGGGAGCCAATTAGACGGCGCCGAAATGGTCTTGTCAGAGACCGCGCAGACTTGGGATTTTCGCACTCATAGGGCACCGCAGCCGACGCGCACGATACGAGGGAGCCAATTAGACGGCGCCGAAATGGTCTTGTCAGAGACCGCGCACACTTGGGATTTTCGCTCTCATAGGGCACCGCAGCCGATGCGGGCGATACGAGTGAGCCAATTAGACGGCGCCGAACTGGTCTTGTCAGAGACCGCGCAGACTTGGGATTTTCGCTCTCATAGGGCACCGCAGCCGACGCGGGCGATACGAGTGAGCCAATTAGACGGCGCCGAAATGGTCTTGTCAGAGACCGCGCAGACTTGGGATTTTCGCTCTCATAGGGCACCGCAGCCGACGCGCACGATACGAGGGAGCCAATTAAACGGCGCCGAAATTGTCTTGTCAGAGACCGCGCAGACTTGGGATTTTCGCACTCATAGGGCACCGCAGCCGACGCGCACGATACGAGGGAGCCAATTAAACGGCGCCGAAATTGTCTTGTCAGAGACCGCGCAGACTTGGGATTTTTGCTCTCATAGGGCACCGCAGCCGACGCGCACGATACGAGTGAGCCAATATGACGGCGCCGAAATGGTCTTGTCAGAGACCGCGCAGACTTGGGATTTTCGCTCTCATAGGGCACCGCAGCCGACGCGCACGATACGAGGGAGCCAATTAAACGGCGCCGAAATTGTCTTGTCAGAGACCGCGCAGACTTGGGATTTTCGCTCTCATAGGGCACCGCAGCCGACGCGCACGATACGAGGGAGCCAATTAAACGGCGCCGAAATTTTCTTGTCAGAGACCGCGCAGACTTGGGATTTTCGCTCTCATAGGGCACCGCAGCCGACGCGGGCGATACGAGTGAGCCAATTACACGGCGCCGAACTGGTCTTGTCAGAGACCGCGCAGACTTGGGATTTTCGCTCTCATAGGGCACCGCAGCCGACGCGCACGACACGAGGGAGCCAATTAGACGGCGCCGAAATGGTCTTGTCAGAGACCGCGCAGACTTGGGATTGTCGCACTCATAGGGCACCGCAGTTGACGCGCACGATACGAGTGAGCCAATTAGACGGCGCCGAAATGGTCTTGTCAGAGACCGCGCAGACTTGGGATTTTCGCACTCATAGGGCACCGCAGCCGACGCGCACGATACGAGGGAGCCAATTAGACGGCGCCGAAATGGTCTTGTCAGAGACCGCGCAGACTTGGGATTTTCGCTCTCATAGGGCACCGCAGCCGACGCGGGGGATACGAGTGAGCCAATATGACGGCGCCGAAATGGTCTTGTCAGAGACCGCGCAGACTTGGGATTTTCGCTCTCATAGGGCACCGCAGCCGACGCGGGTGATACGAGTGAGCCAATTAGACGGCGCCGAAATTGTCTTGTCAGAGACCGCGCAGACTTGGGATTTTCGCTCTCATAGGGCACCGCAGCCGACGCGCACGATACGAGGGAGCCAATTAAACGGCGCCGAAATTGTCTTGTCAGAGACCGCGCAGACTTGGGATTTTCGCTCTCATAGGGCACCGCAGCCGACGCGCACTATACGAGGGAGCCAATTAAACGGCGCCGAAATTGTCTTGTCAGAGACCGCGCAGACTTGGGATTTTCGCTCTCAAAGGGCACCGCAGCCGACGCGCAAGATACGAGGGAGCCAATTAAACGGCGCCGAAATTGTCTTGTCAGAGACCGCGCAGACTTGGGATTTTCGCTCTCATAGGGCACCGCAGCCGACGCGCACGATACGAGGGAGCCAATTAAACGGCGCCGAAATTGTCTTGTCAGAGACCGCGCAGACTTGGGATTTTCGCTCTCATAGGGCACCGCAGCCGACGCGCACGATACGAGAGAGCCAATTAAACGGCGCCGAAATTGTCTTGTCAAAAACCGCGCAGACTTGGGATTTTCGCTCTCATAGGGCACCGCAGCCGACGCGCACGATACGAGGGAGCCAATTAGACGGCGCCGACATGGTCTTGTCAGAGACCGCGCAGACTTGGGATTTTCGCACTCATAGGGCACCGCAGCCGACGCGCACGATACGAGTGAGCCAATTAGACGGCGCCGAAATGGTCTTGTCAGAGACCGCGCAGACTTAGGATTTTCGCTCTCATAGGGCACCGCAGCCGACGCGCACGATACGAGTGAGCCAATTAGACGGCGCCGAACTGGTCTTGTCAGAGACCGCGCAGACTTGGGATTTTCGCACCTATAGGGCACCGCAGCCGACGCGGGCGATACGAGTGAGCCAATTAGACGGCGCCGAAATGGTCTTGTCAGAGACCGCGCAGACTTGGGATTTTCGCTCTTATAGGGCACCGCAGCCGACGCGGGCGATACGAGTGAGCCAATTAGACGGCGCCGAACTGGTCTTGTCAGAGACCGCGCAGACTTGGGATTTTCGCTCTCATAGGGCACCGCAGCCGACGCGCACGATACGAGGGAGCCAATTAGACGGCGCCGAAATGGTCTTGTCAGAGACCGCGCAGACTTGGGATTTTCGCACTCATAGGGCACCGCAGCCGACGCGCTCGATACGAGTGAGCCAATTAGACGGCGCCGAAATGGTCTTGTCAGAGACCGCGCAGACTTGGGATTTTCGCACTCATAGGGCACCGCAGCCGACGCGCACGATACGAGTGAGCCAATTAGACGGCGCCGAACTGGTCTTGTCAGAGACCGCGCAGACTTGGGATTTTCGCTCTCATAGGGCACCGCAGCCGACGCGCACGATACGAGGGAGCCAATTAGACGGCGCCGAAATGGTCTTGTCAGAGACCGCGCAGACTTGGGATTTTCGCACTCATAGGGCACCGCAGTTGACGCGCACGATACGAGGGAGCCAATTAGACGGCGCCGAAATGGTCTTGTCAGAGACCGCGCAGACTTGGGATTTTCGCACTCATAGGGCACCGCAGCCGACGCGCACGATACGAGGGAGCCAATTAGACGGCGCCGAAATGGTCTTGTCAGAGACCGCGCAGACTTGGGATTTTCGCTCTCATAGGGCACCGCAGCCGACGCGGGGGATACGAGTGAGCCAATATGACGGCGCCGAAATGGTCTTGTCAGAGACCGCGCAGACTTGGGATTTTCGCTCTCATAGGGCACCGCAGCCGACGCGGGCTTACGAGTGAGCCAATTAGACGGCGCCGAAATGGTCTTGTCAGAGACCGCGCAGACTTGGGATTTTCGCTCTCATAGGGCACCGCAGCCGACGCGCACGATACGAGGGAGCCAATTAGACGGCGCCGAAATTGTCTTGTCAGAGACCGCGCAGACTTGGGATTTTCGCTCTCATAGGGCACCGCAGCCGACGCGGGCGATACGAGTGAGCCAATTAGACGGCGCCGAAATTGTCTTGTCAGAGACCGCGCAGACTTGGGATTTTCGCTCTCAAAGGGCACCGCAGCCGACGCGCACGATACGAGGGAGCCAATTAAACGGCGCCGAAATTGTCTTGTCAGAGACCGCGCAGACTTGGGATTTTCGCTCTCATAGGGCACCGCAGCCGACGCGCACGATACGAGGGAGCCAATTAAACGGCGCCGAAATTGTCTTGTCAGAGACCGCGCAGACTTGGGATTTTCGCTCTCATAGGGCACCGCAGCTGACGCGCACGATACGAGAGAGCCAATTAAACGGCGCCGAAATTGTCTTGTCAGAGACCGCGCAGACTTGGGATTTTCGCTCTCATAGGGCACCGCAGCCGACGCGCACGATACGAGTGAGCCAATTAGACGGCGCCGAAATGGTCTTGTCAGAGACCGCGCAGAGTTGGGATTTTCGCTCTCATAGGGCACCGCAGCCGACGCGGGCGATACGAGTGAGCCAATTAGACGGCGCCGAACTGGTCTTGTCAGAGACCGCGCAGACTTGGGATTTTCGCTCTCATAGGGCACCGCAGCCGACGCGGGCGATACGAGTGAGCCAATTAGACGGCGCCGAACTGGTCTTGTCAGAGACCGCGCAGACTTGGGATTTTCGCTCTCATAGGGCACCGCAGCCGACGCGCACGATACGAGGGAGCCAATTAGACGGCGCCGAAATGGTCTTGTCAGAGACCGCGCAGACTTGGGATTTTCGCACTCATAGGGCACCGCAGCCGACGCGCACGATACGAGGGAGCCAATTAGACGGCGCCGAAATGGTCTTGTCAGAGACCGCGCACACTTGGGATTTTCGCTCTCATAGGGCACCGCAGCCGATGCGGGCGATACGAGTGAGCCAATTAGACGGCGCCGAACTGGTCTTGTCAGAGACCGCGCAGACTTGGGATTTTCGCTCTCATAGGGCACCGCAGCCGACGCGGGCGATACGAGTGAGCCAATTAGACGGCGCCGAAATGGTCTTGTCAGAGACCGCGCAGACTTGGGATTTTCGCTCTCATAGGGCACCGCAGCCGACGCGCACGATACGAGGGAGCCAATTAGACGGCGCCGAAATGGTCTTGTCAGAGACCGCGCAGACTTGGGATTTTCGCTCTCATAGGGCACCGCAGCCGACGCGCACGATACGAGAGAGCCAATTAAACGGCGCCGAAATTGTCTTGTCAGAGACCGCGCAGACTTGGGATTTTCGCTCTCATAGGGCACCGCAGCCGACGCGCACGATACGAGGGAGCCAATTAAACGGCGCCGAAATTGTCTTGTCAGAGACCGCGCAGACTTGGGATTTTCGCTCTCATAGGGCACCGCAGCCGACGCGCACGATACGAGGGAGCCAATTAAACGGCGCCGAAATTTTCTTGTCAGAGACCGCGCAGACTTGGGATTTTCGCTCTCATAGGGCACCGCAGCCGACGCGGGCGATACGAGTGAGCCAATTAGACGGCGCCGAACTGGTCTTGTCAGAGACCGCGCAGACTTGGGATTTTCGCTCTCATAGGGCACCGCAGCCGACGCGCACGATACGAGGGAGCCAATTAGACGGCGCCGAAATGGTCTTGTCAGAGACCGCGCAGACTTGGGATTTTCGCACTCATAGGGCACCGCAGTTGACGCGCACGATACGAGTGAGCCAATTAGACGGCGCCGAAATGGTCTTGTCAGAGACCGCGCAGACTTGGGATTTTCGCACTCATAGGGCACCGCAGCCGACGCGCACGATACGAGGGAGCCAATTAGACGGCGCCGAAATGGTCTTGTCAGAGACCGCGCAGACTTGGGATTTTCGCTCTCATAGGGCACCGCAGCCGACGCGGGGGATACGAGTGAGCCAATATGACGGCGCCGAAATGGTCTTGTCAGAGACCGCGCAGACTTGGGATTTTCGCTCTCATAGGGCACCGCAGCCGACGCGGGCTTACGAGTGAGCCAATTAGACGGCGCCGAAATGGTCTTGTCAGAGACCGCGCAGACTTGGGATTTTCGCTCTCATAGGGCACCGCAGCCGACGCGCACGATACGAGGGAGCCAATTAAACGGCGCCGAAATTGTCTTGTCAGAGACCGCGCAGACTTGGGATTTTCGCTCTCATAGGGCACCGCAGCCGACGCGCACGATACGAGGGAGCCAATTAGACGGCGCCGAAATTGTCTTGTCAGAGACCGCGCAGACTTGGGATTTTCGCTCTCATAGGGCACCGCAGCCGACGCGGGCGATACGAGTGAGCCAATTAGACGGCGCCGAAATTGTCTTGTCAGAGACCGCGCAGACTTGGGATTTTCGCTCTCATAGGGCACCGCAGCCGACGCGCACGATACGAGGGAGCCAATTAAACGGCGCCGAAATTGTCTTGTCAGAGACCGCGCAGACTTGGGATTTTCGCTCTCATAGGGCACCGCAGCCGACGCGCACTATACGAGGGAGCCAATTAAACGGCGCCGAAATTGTCTTGTGAGAGACCGCGCAGACTTGGGATTTTCGCTCTCAAAGGGCACCGCAGCCGACGCGCACGATACGAGGGAGCCAATTAAACGGCGCCGAAATTGTCTTGTCAGAGACCGCGCAGACTTGGGATTTTCGCTCTCATAGGGCACCGCAGCCGACGCGCACGATACGAGGGAGCCAATTAAACGGCGCCGAAATTGTCTTGTCAGAGACCGCGCAGACTTGGGATTTTCGCTCTCATAGGGCACCGCAGCTGACGCGCACGATACGAGAGAGCCAATTAAACGGCGCCGAAATTGTCTTGTCAGAGACCGCGCAGACTTGGGATTTTCGCTCTCATAGGGCACCGCAGCCGACGCGCACGATACGAGTGAGCCAATTAGACGGCGCCGAAATGGTCTTGTCAGAGACCGCGCAGACTTGGGATTTTCGCTCTCATAGGGCACCGCAGCCGACGCGGGCGATACGAGTGAGCCAATTAGACGGCGCCGAACTGGTCTTGTCAGAGACCGCGCAGACTTGGGATTTTCGCTCTCATAGGGCACCGCAGCCGACGCGGGCGATACGAGTGAGCCAATTAGACGGCGCCGAACTGGTCTTGTCAGAGACCGCGCAGACTTGGGATTTTCGCTCTCATAGGGCACCGCAGCCGACGCGCACGATACGAGGGAGCCAATTAGACGGCGCCGAAATGGTCTTGTCAGAGACCGCGCAGACTTGGGATTTTCGCACTCATAGGGCACCGCAGCCGACGCGCACGATACGAGGGAGCCAATTAGACGGCGCCGAAATGGTCTTGTCAGAGACCGCGCAGACTTGGGATTTTCGCTCTCATAGGGCACCGCAGCCGATGCGGGCGATACGATTGAGCCAATTAGACGGCGCCGAACTGGTCTTGTCAGAGACCGCGCAGACTTGGGATTTTCGCTCTCATAGGGCACCGCAGCCGACGCGGGCGATACGAGTGAGCCAATTAGACGGCGCCGAACTGGTCTTGTCAGAGACCGCGCAGACTTGGGATTTTCGCTCTCATAGGGCACCGCAGCCGACGCGCACGATACGAGGGAGCCAATTAGACGGCGCCGAACTGGTCTTGTCAGAGACCGCGCAGACTTGGGATTTTCGCTCTCATAGGGCACCGCAGCCGACGCGGGCGATACGAGTGAGCCAATTAGACGGCGCCGAAATGGTCTTGTCAGAGACCGCGCAGACTTGGGATTTTCGCTCTCATAGGGCACCGCAGCCGACGCGGGCGATACGAGTGAGCCAATTAGACGGCGCCGAACTGGTCTTGTCAGAGACCGCGCAGACTTGGGATTTTCGCTCTCATAGGGCACCGCAGCCGACGCGCACGATACGAGGGAGCCAATTAGACGGCGCCGAAATGGTCTTGTCAGAGACCGCGCAGACTTGGGATTTTCGCACTCATAGGGCACCGCAGCCGACGCGCACGATACGAGGGAGCCAATTAGACGGCGCCGAAATGGTCTTGTCAGAGACCGCGCAGACTTGGGATTTTCGCTCTCATAGGGCACCGCAGCCGACGCGGGGGATACGAGTGAGCCAATATGACGGCGCCGAAATGGTCTTGTCAGAGACCGCGCAGACTTGGGATTTTCGCTCTCATAGGGCACCGCAGCCGACGCGGGCGATACGAGTGAGCCAATTAGACGGCGCCGAAATGGTCTTGTCAGAGACCGCGCAGACTTGGGATTTTCGCTCTCATAGGGCACCGCAGCCGACGCGCACGATACGAGGGAGCCAATTAAACGGCGCCGAAATTGTCTTGTCAGAGACCGCGCAGACTTGGGATTTTCGCGCTCATAGGGCACCGCAGCCGACGCGCACGATACGAGGGAGCCAATTAAACGGCGCCGAAATTGTCTTGTCAGAGACCGCGCAGACTTGGGATTTTCGCTCTCATAGGGCACCGCAGCCGACGCGCACGATACGAGGGAGCCAATTAAACGGCGCCGAAATTGTCTTGTCAGAGACCGCGCAGACTTGGGATTTTCGGTCTCATAGGGCACCGCAGCCGACGCGCACGGTACGAGGGAGCCAATTAGACGGCGCCGAAATGGTCTTGTCAGAGACCGCGCAGACTTGGGATTTTGGCACTCATAGGGCACCGCAGCCGACGCGCTCGATACGAGTGAGCCAATTAGACGGCGCCGAAATGGTCTTGTCAGAGACCGCGCAGACTTGGGATTTTCGCACTCATAGGGCACCGCAGCCGACGCGCACGATACGAGGGAGCCAATTAGACGGCGCCGAAATGGTCTTGTCAGAGACCGCGCAGACTTGGGATTTTCGCTCTCATAGGGCACCGCAGCCGACGCGGGGGATACGAGTGAGCCAATATGACGGCGCCGAAATGGTCTTGTCAGAGACCGCGCAGACTTGGGATTTTCGCTCTCATAGGGCACCGCAGCCGACGCGGGCGATACGAGTGAGCCAATTAGACGGCGCCGAAATGGTCTTGTCAGAGACCGCGCAGACTTGGGATTTTCGCTCTCATAGGGCACCGCAGCCGACGCGCACGATACGAGTGAGCCAATACGACGGCGCCAAAATGGTCTTGTCAGAGACCGCGCAGACTTGGGATTTTCGCTCTCATAGGGCACCGCAGCCGACGCGCACGATACGAGGGAGCCAATTAAACGGCGCCGAAATTGTCTTGTCAGAGACCGCGCAGACTTGGGATTTTCGCTCTCATAGGGCACCGCAGCCGACGCGCACGATACGAGAGAGCCAATTAAACGGCGCCGAAATTGTCTTGTCAGAGACCGCGCAGACTTGGGATTTTCGCTCTCATAGGGCACCGCAGCCGACGCGCACGATACGAGGGAGCCAATTAAACGGCGCCGAAATTGTCTTGTCAGAGACCGCGCAGACTTGGGATTTTCGCTCTCATAGGGCACCGCAGCCGACGCGCACGATACGAGGGAGCTAATTAAACGGCGCCGAAATTTTCTTGTCAGAGACCGCGCAGACTTGGGATTTTCGCTCTCATAGGGCACCGCAGCCGACGCGGGCGATACGAGTGAGCCAATTAGACGGCGCCGAAATGGTCTTGTCAGAGACCGCGTAGACTTGGGATTTTCGCTCTCATAGGGCACCGCAGCCGACGCGGGCGATACGAGTGAGCCAATTAGACGGCGCCGAAATTGTCTTGTCAGAGACCGCGCAGACTTGGGATTTTCGCACTCATAGGGCACCGCAGCCGACGCGGGCGATACGAGTGAGCCAATTAGACGGCGCCGAAATTGTCTTGTCAGAGACCGCGCAGACTTGGGATTTTCGCTCTCATAGGGCACCGCAGCCGACGCGGGCGATACGAGTGAGCCAATTAGACGGCGCCGAAATTCTGTTGTCAGAGACCGCGCAGACTTGGAATTTTCGCTCTCATAGGGCACCGCAGCCGACGCGCACGATACGAGAGAGCCAATTAAACGGCGCCGAAATTGTCTTGTCAGAGACCGCGCAGACTTGGGATTTTCGCACTCGTAGGGCACCGCAGCCGACGCGCACGATACGAGAGAGCCAATTAAACGGCGCCGAAATTGTCTTGTCAGAGACCGCGCAGACTTGGGATTTTCGCACTCATAGGGCGCCGCAGCCGACGCGCACGATACGAGAGAGCCAATTCAACGGCGCCGAAATTGTCTTGTCAGAGACCGCGCAGACTTGGGATTTTCGCTCTCATAGGGCACCGCAGCCGACGCGCACGATACGAGGGAGCCAATTAAACGCCGCCGAAATTGTCTTGTCAGAGACCGCGCAGACTTGGGATTTTCGCTCTCATAGGGCACCGCAGCCGACGCGCACTATACGAGGGAGCCAATTAAACGGCGCCGAAATTTTCTTGTCAGAGACCGCGCAGACTTGGGATTTTCGCTCTCATAGGGCACCGCAGCCGACGCGGGCGATACGAGTGAGCCAATTAGACGGCGCCGAAATTGTCTTGTCAGAGACCGCGCAGACTTGGGATTTTCGCTCTCATAGGGCACCGCAGCCGACGCGCACGATACGAGGGAGCCAATTAAACGGCGCCGAAATTGTCTTGTCAGAGACCGCGCAGACTTGGGATTTTCGCTCTCATAGGGCACCGCAGCCGACGCGCACGATACGAGGGAGCCAATTAAACGGCGCCGAAATTTTCTTGTCAGAGACCGCGCAGACTTGGGATTTTCGCTCTCATAGGGCACCGCAGCCGACGCGGGCGATACGAGTGAGCCAATTAGACGGCGCCGAAATTGTCTTGTCAGAGACCGCGCAGACTAGGGATTTTCGCACTCATAGGGCACCGCAGCCGACGCGGGCGATACGAGTGAGCCAATTAGACGGCGCCGAAATTGTCTTGTCAGAGACCGCGCAGACTTGGGATTTTCGCTCTCATAGGGCACCGCAGCCGACGCGGGCGATATGAGTGAGCCAATTAGACGGCGCCGAAATTGTCTTGTCAGAGACCGCGCAGACTTGGGATTTTCACACTCATAGGGCACCGCAGCCGACGCGGGCGATACGAGTGAGCCAATTAGACGGCGCCGAAATTTTCTTGTTAGAGACCGCGCAGACTTGGGATTTTCGCACTCATAGGGCACCGCAGCCGACGCGGGCGATACGAGTGAGCCAATTAGACGGCGCCGAAATTGTATTGTCAGAGACCGCGCAGACTTGGGATTTTCGCTCTCATAGGGCACCGCAGCCGACGCGGGCGATACGAGTGAGCCAATTAGACGGCGCCGAAATTGTCTTGTCAGATACCGCGCAGACTTGGGATTTTCACACTCATAGGGCACCGCAGCCGACGCGGGCGATACGAGTGAGCCAATTAGACGTCGCCGAAATTTTCTTGTCAGAGACCGCGCAGACTTGGGATTTTCGCTCTCATAGGGCACCGCAGCTGACGCGCACGATACGAGAGAGCCAATTAAACGGCGCCGAAATTGTCTTGTCAGAGACCGCGCAGACTTGGGATTTTCGCTCTCATAGGGCACCGCAGCCGACGCGCACGATACGAGTGAGCCAATTAGACGGCGCCGAAATGGTCTTGTCAGAGACCGCGCAGACTTGGGATTTTCGCTCTCATAGGGCACCGCAGCCGACGCGGGCGATACGAGTGAGCCAATTAGACGGCGCCGAACTGGTCTTGTCAGAGACCGCGCAGACTTGGGATTTTCGCTCTCATAGGGCACCGCAGCCGACGCGGGCGATACGAGTGAGCCAATTAGACGGCGCCGAACTGGTCTTGTCAGAGACCGCGCAGACTTGGGATTTTCGCTCTCATAGGGCACCGCAGCCGACGCGCACGATACGAGGGAGCCAATTAGACGGCGCCGAAATGGTCTTGTCAGAGACCGCGCAGACTTGGGATTTTCGCACTCATAGGGCACCGCAGCCGACGCGCACGATACGAGGGAGCCAATTAGACGGCGCCGAAATGGTCTTGTCAGAGACCGCGCAGACTTGGGATTTTCGCTCTCATAGGGCACCGCAGCCGATGCGGGCGATACGAGTGAGCCAATTAGACGGCGCCGAACTGGTCTTGTCAGAGACCGCGCAGACTTGGGATTTTCGCTCTCATAGGGCACCGCAGCCGACGCGGGCGATACGAGTGAGCCAATTAGACGGCGCCGAACTGGTCTTGTCAGAGACCGCGCAGACTTGGGATTTTCGCTCTCATAGGGCACCGCAGCCGACGCGCACGATACGAGGGAGCCAATTAGACGGCGCCGAACTGGTCTTGTCAGAGACCGCGCAGACTTGGGATTTTCGCTCTCATAGGGCACCGCAGCCGACGCGGGCGATACGAGTGAGCCAATTAGACGGCGCCGAAATGGTCTTGTCAGAGACCGCGCAGACTTGGGATTTTCACTCTCATAGGGCACCGCAGCCGACGCGGGCGATACGAGTGAGCCAATTAGACGGCGCCGAACTGGTCTTGTCAGAGACCGCGCAGACTTGGGATTTTCGCTCTCATAGGGCACCGCAGCCGACGCGCACGATACGAGGGAGCCAATTAGACGGCGCCGAAATGGTCTTGTCAGAGACCGCGCAGACTTGGGATTTTCGCACTCATAGGGCACCGCAGCCGACGCGCACGATACGAGGGAGCCAATTAGACGGCGCCGAAATGGTCTTGTCAGAGACCGCGCAGACTTGGGATTTTCGCTCTCATAGGGCACCGCAGCCGACGCGGGGGATACGAGTGAGCCAATATGACGGCGCCGAAATGGTCTTGTCAGAGACCGCGCAGACTTGGGATTTTCGCTCTCATAGGGCACCGCAGCCGACGCGGGCGATACGAGTGAGCCAATTAGACGGCGCCGAAATGGTCTTGTCAGAGACCGCGCAGACTTGGGATTTTCGCTCTCATAGGGCACCGCAGCCGACGCGCACGATACGAGGGAGCCAATTAAACGGCGCCGAAATTGTCTTGTCAGAGACCGCGCAGACTTGGGATTTTCGCGCTCATAGGGCACCGCAGCCGACGCGCACGATACGAGGGAGCCAATTAAACGGCGCCGAAATTGTCTTGTCAGAGACCGCGCAGACTTGGGATTTTCGCTCTCATAGGGCACCGCAGCCGACGCGCACGATACGAGGGAGCCAATTAGACGGCGCCGAAATGGTCTTGTCAGAGACCTCGCAGACTTGGGATTTTCGCACTCATAGGGCACCGCAGCCGACGCGCACGATACGAGGGAGCCAATTAAACGGCGCCGAAATTGTCTTGTCAGAGACCGCGCAGACTTGGGATTTTCGCTCTCATAGGGCACCGCAGCCGACGCGCACGATACGAGGGAGCCAATTAGACGGCGCCGAAATGGTCTTGTCAGAGACCGCGCAGACTTGGGATTTTCGCACTCATAGGGCACCGCAGCCGACGCGCTCGATACGAGTGAGCCAATTAGACGGCGCCGAAATGGTCTTGTCAGAGACCGCGCAGACTTAGGATTTTCGCACTCATAGGGCACCGCAGCCGACGCGCACGATACGAGGGAGCCAATTAGACGGCGCCGAAATGGTCTTGTCAGAGACCGCGCAGACTTGGGATTTTCGCTCTCATAGGGCACCGCAGCCGACGCGGGGGATACGAGTGAGCCAATATGACGGCGCCGAAATGGTCTTGTCAGAGACCGCGCAGACTTGTGATTTTCGCTCTCATAGGGCACCGCAGCCGACGCGGGCGATACGAGTGAGCCAATTAGACGGCGCCGAAATGGTCTTGTCAGAGACTGCGCAGACTTGGGATTTTCGCTCTCATAGGGCACCGCAGCCGACGCGCACGATACGAGTGAGCCAATACGACGGCGCCGAAATGGTCTTGTCAGAGACCGCGCAGACTTGGGATTTTCGCTCTCATAGGGCACCGCAGCCGACGCGCACGATACGAGGGAGCCAATTAAACGGCGCCGAAATTGTCTTGTCAGAGACCGCGCAGACTTGGGATTTTCGCTCTCATAGGGCACCGCAGCCGACGCGCACGATACGAGAGAGCCAATTAAACGGCGCCGAAATTGTCTTGTCAGAGACCGCGCAGACTTGGGATTTTCGCTCTCATAGGGCACCGCAGCCGACGCGCACGATACGAGGGAGCCAATTAAACGGCGCCGAAATTGTCTTGTCAGAGACCGCGCAGACTTGGGATTTTCGCTCTCATAGGGCACCGCAGCCGACGCGCACGATACGAGGGAGCTAATTAAACGGCGCCGAAATTTTCTTGTCAGAGACCGCGCAGACTTGGGATTTTCGCTCTCATAGGGCACCGCAGCCGACGCGGGCGATACGAGTGAGCCAATTAGACGGCGCCGAAATGGTCTTGTCAGAGACCGCGTAGACTTGGGATTTTCGCTCTCATAGGGCACCGCAGCCGACGCGGGCGATACGAGTGAGCCAATTAGACGGCGCCGAAATTGTCTTGTCAGAGACCGCGCAGACTTGGGATTTTCGCACTCATAGGGCACCGCAGCCGACGCGGGCGATACGAGTGAGCCAATTAGACGGCGCCGAAATTGTCTTGTCAGAGACCGCGCAGACTTGGGATTTTCGCTCTCATAGGGCACCGCAGCCGACGCGGGCGATACGAGTGAGCCAATTAGACGGCGCCGAAATTCTGTGTTCAGAGACCGCGCAGACTTGGAATTTTCGCTCTCATAGGGCACCGCAGCCGACGCGCACGATACGAGAGAGCCAATTAAACGGCGCCGAAATTGTCTTGTCAGAGACCGCGCAGACTTGGGATTTTCGCACTCATAGGGCGCCGCAGCCGACGCGCACGATACGAGAGAGCCAATTCAACGGCGCCGAAATTGTCTTGTCAGAGACCGCGCAGACTTGGGATTTTCGCTCTCATAGGGCACCGCAGCCGACGCGCACGATACGAGGGAGCCAATTAAACGCCGCCGAAATTGTCTTGTCAGAGACCGCGCAGACTTGGGATTTTCGCTCTCATAGGGCACCGCAGCCGACGCGCACTATACGAGGGAGCCAATTAAACGGCGCCGAAATTTTCTTGTCAGAGACCGCGCAGACTTGGGATTTTCGCTCTCATAGGGCACCGCAGCCGACGCGGGCGATACGAGTGAGCCAATTAGACGGCGCCGAAATTGTCTTGTCAGAGACCGCGCAGACTTGGGATTTTCGCTCTCATAGGGCACCGCAGCCGACGCGCACGATACGAGGGAGCCAATTAAACGGCGCCGAAATTGTCTTGTCAGAGACCGCGCAGACTTGGGATTTTCGCTCTCATAGGGCACCGCAGCCGACGCGCACGATACGAGGGAGCCAATTAAACGGCGCCGAAATTTTCTTGTCAGAGACCGCGCAGACTTGGGATTTTCGCTCTCATAGGGCACCGCAGCCGACGCGGGCGATACGAGTGAGCCAATTAGACGGCGCCGAAATTGTCTTGTCAGAGACCGCGCAGACTAGGGATTTTCGCACTCATAGGGCACCGCAGCCGACGCGGGCGATACGAGTGAGCCAATTAGACGGCGCCGAAATTGTCTTGTCAGAGACCGCGCAGACTTGGGATTTTCGCTCTCATAGGGCACCGCAGCCGACGCGGGCGATATGAGTGAGCCAATTAGACGGCGCCGAAATTGTCTTGTCAGAGACCGCGCAGACTTGGGATTTTCACACTCATAGGGCACCGCAGCCGACGCGGGCGATACGAGTGAGCCAATTAGACGGCGCCGAAATTTTCTTGTCAGAGACCGCGCAGACTTGGGATTTTCGCACTCATAGGGCACCGCAGCCGACGCGGGCGATACGAGTGAGCCATTTAGACGGCGCCGAAATGGTCTTGTCAGAGACCGCGCAGACTTGGGATTTTCGCTCTCATAGGGCACCGCAGCCGACGCGGGCGATACGAGTGAGCCAATTAGACGGCGCCAAAATTGTCTTGTCAGAGACCGCACAGACTTGGGATTTTCGCACTCATAGGGCACCGCAGCCGACGCGGGCGATACGAGTGAGCCAATTAGACGGCGCCGAAATTGTATTGTCAGAGACCGCGCAGACTTGGGATTTTCGCTCTCATAGGGCACCGCAGCCGACGCGGGCGATACGAGTGAGCCAATTAGACGGCGCCGAAATTGTCTTGTCAGATACCGCGCAGACTTGGGATTTTCACACTCATAGGGCACCGCAGCCGACGCGGGCGATACGAGTGAGCCAATTAGACGTCGCCGAAATTTTCTTGTCAGAGACCGCGCAGACTTGGGATTTTCGCTGTCATAGGGCACCGCAGCCGACGCGCACGATACGAGGGAGCCAATTAGACGGCGCCGAAATTGTCTTGTCAGAGACCGCGCAGACTTGGGATTTTCGCTCTCATAGGGCACCGCAGCCGACGCGGGCGATACGAGTGAGCCATTTAGACGGCGCCGAAATGGTCTTGTCAGAGACCGCGCAGACTTGGGATTTTCGCTCTCATAGGGCACCGCAGCCGACGCGGGCGATACGAGTGAGCCAATTAGACGGCGCCGAAATGGTCTTGTCAGAGACCGCGCAGACTTGGGATTTTCGCTCTCATAGGGCACCGCAGCCGACGCGCACGATACGAGGGAGCCAATTAAACGGCGCCGAAATGGTCTTGTCAGAGACCGCGCAGACTTGGGATTTTCGCTCTCATAGGGCACCGCAGCCGACGCGCACGATACGAGGGAGCCAATTAAACGGCGCCGAAATTTTCTTGTCAGAGACCGCGCAGACTTGGGATTTTCGCTCTCATAGGGCACCGCAGCCGACGCGGGCGATACGAGTGAGCCATTTAGACGGCGCCGAAATGGTCTTGTCAGAGACCGCGCAGACTTGGGATTTTCGCTCTCATAGGGCACCGCAGCCGACGCGGGCGATACGAGTGAGCCAATTAGACGGCGCCGAAATGGTCTTGTCAGAGACCGCGCAGACTTGGGATTTTCGCTCTCATAGGGCACCGCAGCCGACGCGCACGATACGAGGGAGCCAATTAAACGGCGCCGAAATGGTCTTGTCAGAGACCGCGAAGACTTGGGATTTTCGCTCTCATAGGGCACCGCAGCCGACGCGCACGATACGAGGGAGCCAATTAAACGGCGCCGAAATTGTCTTGTCAGAGACCGCGCAGACTTGGGATTTTCGCTCTCATAGGGCACCGCAGCCGACGCGCACGGTACGAGGGAGCCAATTAAACGGCGCCGAAATGGTCTTGTCAGAGACCGCGCAGACTTGGGATTTTCGCTCTCATAGGGCACCGCAGCCGACGCTGCGATACGAGTGAGCCAATTAGACGGCGCCGAAATTGTCTTGTCAGAGACCGCGCAGACTTGGGATTTTCGCACTCATAGGGCACCGCAGCCGACGCGGGCGATACGAGTGAGCCAATTAGACGGCGCCGAAATTGTCTTGTCAGAGACCGCGCAGACCTGGGATTTTCGCTCTCACAGGGCACCGCAGCCGACGCGGGCGATACGAGTGAGCCAATTAGACGGCGCCGAAATTGTCTTGTCAGAGACCGCGCAGACTTGGGATTTTCGCACTCATAGGGCACCGCAGCCGACACGGGCGATACGAGTGAGCCAATTAGACGGCGCCGAAATTGTCTTGTCAGAGACCGCGCAGACTTGGGATTTTCGCTCTCATAGGGCACCGCAGCCGACGCGCACGATACGAGGGAGCCAATTAAACGGCGCCGAAATGGTCTTGTCAGAGACCGCGCAGACTTGGGATTTTCGCACTCATAGGGCACCGCAGCCGACGCGCACGATACGAGGGAGCCAATTAAACGGCGCCGAAATTTTCTTGTCAGAGACCGCGCAGATTTGGGATTTTCGCTCTCATAGGGCACCGCAGCCGACGCGGGCGATACGAGTGAGCCAATTAGACGGCGCCGAAATTGTCTTGTCAGAGACCGCGCAGACTTGGGATTTTCGCACTCATAGGGCACCGCAGCCGACGCGGGCGATACGAGTGAGCCAATTAGACGGCGCCGAAATTGTCTTGTCAGAGACCGCGCAGACTTGGGATTTTCGCTCTCATAGGGCACCGCAGCCGACGCGGGCGATACGAGGGAGCCAATTAGACTGCGCCGAAATTGTCTTGTCAGAGACCGCGCAGACTTGGGATTTTCGCTCTCATAGGGCACCGCAGCCGACGCGGGCGATACGAGTGAGCCAATTAGACGGCGCCGAAATTTTCTTGTCAGAGACCGCGCAGACTTGGGATTTTCGCACTCATAGGGCACCGCAGCCGACGCGGGCGATACGAGGGAGCCAATTAAACGGCGCCGAAATTGTCTTGTCAGAGACCGCGCAGACTTGGGATTTTCGCACTCATAGGGCACCGCAGCCGACGCGGGCGATACGAGTGAGCCAATTAGACGGCGCCGAAATTTTCTTGTCAGAGACCGCGCAGACTTGGGATTTTCGCTCTCATAGGGCACCGCAGCCGACGCGCACGATACGAGGGAGCCAATTAAACGGCGCCGAAATTTTCTTGTCAGAGACCGCGCAGACTTGGGATTTTCGCTCTCATAGGGCACCGCAGCCGACGCGGGCGATACGAGTGAGCCAATTAGACGGCGCCGAAATTGTCTTGTCAGAGACCGCGCAGACTTGAAATTTTCGCACTCATAGGGCACCGCAGCCGACGCGGGCGATACGAGTGAGCCAATTAGACGGCGCCGAAATTTTCTTGTTAGAGACCGCGCAGACTTGGGATTTTCGCTCTCCTAAGGCACCGCAGCCGACGCGGGCGATACGAGTGAGCCAATTAGACGGCGCCGAAATTGTGTTGTCAGAGACCGCGCAGACTTGGGATTTTCGCACTCATAGGGCACCGCAGCCGACACGGGCGATACGAGTGAGCCAATTAGACGGCGCCGAAATTTTCTTGTCAGAGACCGCGCAGACTTGGGATTTTCGCACTCATAGGGCACCGCAGCCGACGCGGGCGATACGAGGAAGCCGATTAAACGGCGCCGAAATTTTCTTGTCAGAGACCGCGCAGACTTGGGATTTTCGCTCTCATAGGGCACCGCAGCCGACGCGCACGATACGAGGGAGCCAATTAGACGGCGCCGAAATTTTCTTGTCAGAGACCGCGCAGACTTGGGATTTTCGCTCTCATAGGGCACCGCAGCCGACGCGCACGATACGAGTGAGCCAATTAAACGGCGCCGAAATGGTCTTGTCAGAGACCGCGCAGACTTGGGATTTTCGCACTCATAGGGCACCACAGCCGACGCGGGCGATACGAGTGAGTCAATTAGACGGCGACGAAATTTTCTTGTCAGAGACCGCGCAGACTTGGGATTTTCGCTCTCATAGGGCACCGCAGCCGGCGCGCACGATACGAGGGAGCCAATTAGACGGCGCCGAAATTGTCTTGTCAGAGACCGCGCAGACTTGGGATTTTCGCTCTCATAGGGCACCGCAGCCGACGCGCACGATACGAGGGAGCCAATTAAACGGCGCCGAAAATGTCTTGTCAGAGACCGCGCAGACTTGGGATTTTCGCTCTCATAGGGCACCGCAGCCGACGCGCACGATACGAGTGAGCCAATTAAACGGCGCCGAAATGGTCTTGTCAGAGACCGCGCAGACTTGGGATTTTCGCTCTCATAGGGCACCGCAGCCGACGCGCACGATACGAGGGAGCCAATTAAACGGCGCCGATATTTTCTTGTCAGAGACCGCGCAGACTTGGGATTTTCGCTCTCATAGGGCACCGCAGCCGACGCGCACGATACGAGTGAGCCAATTAAACGGCGCCGAAATGGTCTTGTCAGAGACCGCGCAGACTTGGGATTTTCGCACTCATAGGGCACCGCAGCCGACGCGGGCGATACGAGTGAGCCAATTAGACGGCGCCGAAATTTTCTTGTCAGAGACCGCGCAGACTTGGGATTTTCGCTCTCATAGGGCACCGCAGCCGACGCGCACGATACGAGGGAGCCAATTAAACGGCGCCGAAATTGTCTTGTCAGAGACCGCGCAGACTTGGGATTTTCGCTCTCATAGGGCACCGCAGCCGACGCGCACGATACGAGGGAGCCATTTAAACGGCGCCGAAATTGTCATGTCAGAGACCGCGCAGACTTGGGATTTTCGCTCTCATAGGGCGCCGCAGCCGACGCGCACGATACGAGGGAGCCAATTAAACGGCGCCGAAATTGTCTTGTCAGAGACCGCGCAGACTTGGGATTTTCGCTCTCATAGGGCACCGCAGCCGACGCGGGCGATACGAGTGAGCCAATTAGACGGCGCCGAAATTGTCTTGTCAGAGACCGCGCAGACTTGGGATTTTCGCACTCATAGGGCACCGCAGCCGACGCGGGCGATACGAGTGAGCCAATTAGACGGCGCCGAAATTTTCTTGTCAGAGACCGCGCAGACTTGGGATTTTCGCACTCATAGGGCACCGCAGCCGACGCGGGCGATACGAGTGAGCCAATTAGACGGCGCCGAAATGGTCTTGTCAGAGACCGCGCACACTTGGGATTTTCGCTCTCATAGGGCACCGCAGCCGACGCGGGCGATACGAGTGAGCCAATTAGACGGCGCCGAAATTGTCTTGTCAGAGACCGCGCAGACTTGGGATTTTCGCACTCATAGGGCACCGCAGCCGACGCGGGCGATACGAGTGAGCCAATTAGACGGCGCCGAAATTGTCTTGTCAGAGACCGCGCAGACTTGGGATTTTCGCTCTCATAGGGCACCGCAGCCGACGCGGGCGATACGAGTGAGCCAATTAGACGGCGCCGAAATCGTCTTGTCAGATACCGCGCAGACTTGGGATTTTCGCACTCATAGGGCACCGCAGCCGACGCGGGCGATACGAGTGAGCCAATTAGACGGCGCCGAAATTGTCTTGTCAGATACCGCGCAGACTTGGGATTTTCGCACTCATAGGGCACCGCAGCCGACGCGGGCGATACGAGTGAGCCAATTAGACGGCGCCGAAATTGTCTTGTCAGAGACCGCGCAGACTTGGGATTTTCGCTCTCATAGGGCACCGCAGCCGACGCGGGCGATACGAGTGAGCCAATTAGACGGCGCCGAAATTTTCTTGTCAGAGACCGCGCAGACTTGGGATTTTCGCACTCATAGGGCACCGCAGCCGACGCGGGCGATACGAGTGAGCCAATTAGACGGCGCCGAAATTTTCTTGTCAGAGACCGCGCAGACTTGGGATTTTCGCTCTCATAGGGCACCGCAGCCGACGCGGGCGATACGAGTGAGCCAATTAGACGGCGCCGAAATTGTCTTTTCAGAGACCGCGCAGACTTGGGATTTTCGCTCTCATAGGGCACCGCAGCCGACGCGGGCGATACGAGTGAGCCAATTAGACGGCGCCGAAATTGTCTTGTCAGATACCGCGCAGACTTGGGATTTTCACACTCATGGGGCACCGCAGCCGACGCGGGCGATACGAGTGAGCCAATTAGACGGCGCCGAAATTGTCTTGTCAGATACCGCGCAGACTTGGGATTTTCGCACTCATAGGGCACCGCAGCCGACGCGGGCGATACGAGTGAGCCAATTAGACGGCGCCGAAATTGTCTTGTCAGATACCGCGCAGACTTGGGATTTTCACACTCATGGGGCACCGCAGCCGACGCGGGCGATACGAGTGAGCCAATTAGACGGCGCCGAAATTTTCTTGTCAGAGACCGCGCAGACTTGGGATTTTTGCCCTCATAGGGCACCGCAGCCGACGCGCACGATACGAGGGAGCCAATTAGACGGCGCCGAAATTGTCTTGTCAGAGACCGCGCAGACTTGGGATTTTCGCACTCATAGGGCACCGCAGCAGACGCGGGCGATACGAGTGAGCCAATTAGACGGCGCCGAAATGGTCTTGTCAGAGACCGCGCACACTTGGGATTTTCGCTCTCATAGGGCACCGCAGCCGACGCGGGCGATACGAGTGAGCCAATTAGACGGCGCCGAAATTTTCTTGTCAGAGACCGCGCAGACTTGGGATTTTCGCTCTCATAGGGCACCGCAGCCGACGCGCACGATACGAGTGAGCCAATTAGACGGCGCCGAAATTTTCTTGTCAGAGACCGCGCAGACTTGGGATTTTCGCACTCATAGGGCACCGCAGCCGACGCGGGCGATACGAGTGAGCCAATTAGACGGCGCCGAAATGGTCTTGTCAGAGACCGCGCACACTTGGGATTTTCGCTCTCATAGGGCACCGCAGCCGACGCGGGCGATACGATTGAGCCAATTAGACGGCGCCGAAATTGTCTTGTCAGAGACCGCGCAGACTTGGGATTTTCGCACTCATAGGGCACCGCAGCCGACGCGGGCGATACGAGTGAGCCAATTAGACGGCGCCGAAATTGTCTTGTCAGAGACCGCGCAGACTTGGGATTTTCGCTCTCATAGGGCACCGCAGCCGACGCGGGCGATACGAGTGAGATAATTAGACGGCGCCGAAATTGTCTTGTCAGATACCGCGCAGACTTGGGATTTTCGCACTCATAGGGCACCGCAGCCGACGCGGGCGATACGAGTGAGCCAATTAGACGGCGCCGAAATTGTCTTGTCAGATACCGCGCAGACTTGGGATTTTCGCACTCATAGGGCACCGCAGCCGACGCGGGCGATACGAGTGAGCCAATTAGACGGCGCCGAAATTGTCTTGTCAGAGACCGCGCAGACTTGGGATTTTCGCTCTCATAGGGCACCGCAGCCGACGCGGGCGATACGAGTGAGCCAATTAGACGGCGCCGAAATTTTCTTGTCAGAGACCGCGCAGACTTGGGATTTTCGCACTCATAGGGCACCGCAGCCGACGCGGGCGATACGAGTGAGCCAATTAGACGGCGCCGAAATTTTCTTGTCAGAGACCGCGCAGACTTGGGATTTTCGCACTCATAGGGCACCGCAGCCGACGCGGGCGATACGAGTGAGCCAATTAGACGGCGCCGAAATGGTCTTGTCAGAGACCGCGCAGACTTGGGATTTTCGCACTCATAGGGCACCGCAGCCGACGCGGGCGATACGAGTGAGCCAATTAGACGGCGCCGAAATTGTCTTGTCAGAGACCGCGCAGACTTGGGATTTTCGCTCTCATAGGGCACCGCAGCCGACGCGGGCGATACGAGTGAGCCAATTAGACGGCGCCGAAATTGTCTTGTCAGATACCGCGCAGACTTGGGATTTTCACACTCATAGGGCACCGCAGCCGACGCGGGCGATACGAGTGAGCCAATTAGACGGCGCCGAAATTTTCTTGTCAGAGACCGCGCAGACTTGGGATTTTCGCTTTCATAGGGCACCGCAGCCGACGCGCACGATACGAGGGAGCCAATTAGACGGCGCCGAAATTGTCTTGTCAGAGACCGCGCAGACTTGGGATTTTCGCTCTCATAGGGCACCGCAGCCGACGCGGGCGATACGAGTGAGCCATTTAGACGGCGCCGAAATGGTCTTGTCAGAGACCGCGCAGACTTGGGATTTTCGCTCTCATAGGGCACCGCAGCCGACGCGCACGATACGAGGGAGCCAATTAAACGACGCCGAAATGGTCTTGTCAGAGACCGCGCAGACTTGGGATTTTCGCTCTCATAGGGCACCGCAGCCGACGCGGGCGATACGAGTGAGCCAATTAGACGGCGCCGAAATTGTCTTGTCAGAGACCGCGCAGACTTGGGATTTTCGCACTCATAGGGCACCGCAGCCGACGCGGGCGATACGAGTGAGCCAATTAGACGGCGCCGAAATTGTCTTGTCAGAGACCGCGCAGACCTGGGATTTTCGCTCTCACAGGGCACCGCAGCCGACGCGGGCGATACGAGTGAGCCAATTAGACGGCGCCGAAATTGTCTTGTCAGAGACCGCGCAGACTTGGGATTTTCGCACTCATAGGGCACCGCAGCCGACACGGGCGATACGAGTGAGCCAATTAGACGGCGCCGAAATTGTCTTGTCAGAGACCGCGCAGACTTGGGATTTTCGCTCTCATAGGGCACCGCAGCCGACGCGCACGATACGAGGGAGCCAATTAAACGGCGCCGAAATGGTCTTGTCAGAGACCGCGCAGACTTGGGATTTTCGCACTCATAGGGCACCGCAGCCGACGCGCACGATACGAGGGAGCCAATTAAACGGCGCCGAAATTTTCTTGTCAGAGACCGCGCAGACTTGGGATTTTCGCTCTCATAGGGCACCGCAGCCGACGCGGGCGATACGAGTGAGCCAATTAGACGGCTCCGAAATTGTCTTGTCAGAGACCGCGCAGACTTGGGATTTTCGCACTCATAGGGCACCGCAGCCGACGCGGGCGATACGAGTGAGCCAATTAGACGGCGCCGAAATTGTCTTGTCAGAGACCGCGCAGACTTGGGATTTTCGCTCTCATAGGGCACCGCAGCCGACGCGGGCGATACGAGTGAGCCAATTAGACGGCGCCGAAATTGTCTTGTCAGAGACCGCGCAGACTTGGGATTTTCGCTCTCATAGGGCACCGCAGCCGACGCGGGCGATACGAGTGAGCCAATTAGACGGCGCCGAAATTTTCTTGTCAGAGACCGCGCAGACTTGGGATTTTCGCACTCATAGGGCACCGCAGCCGACGCGGGCGATACGAGGGAGCCAATTAAACGGCGCCGAAATTGTCTTGTCAGAGATCGCGCAGACTTAGGATTTTCGCACTCATAGGGCACCGCAGCCGACGCGGGCGATACGAGTGAGCCAATTAGACGGCGCCGAAATTTTCTTGTCAGAGACCGCGCAGACTTGGGATTTTCGCTCTCATAGGGCACCGCAGCCGACGCGCACGATACGAGGGAGCCAATTAAACGGCGCCGAAATTTTCTTGTCAGAGACCGCGCAGACTTGGGATTTTCGCTCTCATAGGGCACCGCAGCCGACGCGGGCGATACGAGTGAGCCAATTAGACGGCACCGAAATTGTCTTGTCAGAGACCGCGCAGACTTGAAATTTTCGCACTCATAGGGCACCGCAGCCGACGCGGGCGATACGAGTGAGCCAATTAGACGGCGCCGAAATTTTCTTGTCAGAGACCGCGCAGACTTGGGATTTTCGCTCTCATAGGGCACCGCAGCCGACGCGGGCGATACGAGTGAGCCAATTAGACGGCGCCGAAATTGTGTTGTCAGAGACCGCGCAGACTTGGGATTTTCGCACTCATAGGGCACCGCAGCCGACACGGGCGATACGAGTGAGCCAATTAGACGGCGCCGAAATTTTCTTGTCAGAGACCGCGCAGACTTGGGATTTTCGCACTCATAGGGCACCGCAGCCGACGCGGGCGATACGAGGGAGCCAATTAAACGGCGCCGAAATTTTCTTGTCAGAGACCGCGCAGACTTGGGATTTTCGCTCTCATAGGGCACCGCAGCCGACGCGCACGATACGAGGGAGCCAATTAGACGGCGCCGAAATTTTCTTGTCAGAGACCGCGCAGACTTGGGATTTTCGCTCTCATATGGCACCGCAGCCGACGCGCACGATACGAGTGAGCCAATTAAACGGCGCCGAAATGGTCTTGTCAGAGACCGCGCAGACTTGGGATTTTCGCACTCATGGGGCACCGCAGCCGACGCGGGCGATACGAGTGAGTCAATTAGACGGCGACGAAATTTTCTTGTCAGAGACCGCGCAGACTTGGGATTTTCGCTCTCATAGGGCACCGCAGCCGGCGCGCACGATACGAGGGAGCCAATTAGACGGCGCCGAAATTGTCTTGTCAGAGACCGCGCAGACTTGGGATTTTCGCTCTCATAGGGCACTGCAGCCGACGCGCACGATACGAGGGAGCCAATTAAACGGCGCCGAAATTGTCTTGTCAGAGACCGCGCAGACTTGGGATTTTTGCACTCATAGGGCACCGCAGCCGACGCGCACGATACAAGTGAGCCAATTAAACGGCGCCGAAATGGTCTTGTCAGAGACCGCGCAGACTTGGGATTTTCGCTCTCATAGGGCACCGCAGCCGACGCGCACGATACGAGGGAGCCAAATAAACGGCGCCGATATTTTCTTGTCAGAGACCGCGCAGACTTGGGATTTTCGCTCTCATAGGGCACCGCAGCCGACGCGCACGATACGAGTGAGCCAATTAAACGGCGCCGAAATGGTCTTGTCAGAGACCGCGCAGACTTGGGATTTTCGCACTCATAGGGCACCGCAGCCGACCCGGGCGATACGAGTGAGCCAATTAGACGGCGCCGAAATTTTCTTGTCAGAGACCGCGCAGACTTGGGATTTTCGCTCTCATAGGGCACCGCAGCCGACGCGCACGATACGAGGGAGCCAATTAAACGGCGCCGAAATTGTCTTGTCAGAGACCGCGCAGACTTGAAATTTTCGCACTCATAGGGCACCGCAGCCGACGCGGGCGATACGAGTGAGCCAATTAGACGGCGCCGAAATTTTCTTGTCAGAGACCGCGCAGACTTGGGATTTTCGCTCTCATAGGGCACCGCAGCCGACGCGGGCGATACGAGTGAGCCAATTAGACGGCGCCGAAATTGTCTTGTTAGAGACCGCGCAGACTTGGGATTTTCGCTCTCATAGGGCACCGCAGCCGACGCGCACGATACGAGGGAGCCAATTAGACGGCGCCGAAATTTTCTTGTCAGAGACCGCGCAGACTTGGGCTTTTCGCACTCATAGGGCACCGCAGCCGACGCGGGCGATACGAGTGAGTCAATTAGACGGCGACGAAATTTTCTTGTCAGAGACCGCGCAGACTTGGGATTTTCGCTCTCATAGGGCACCGCAGCCGGCGCGCACGATACGAGGGAGCCAATTAGACGGCGCCGAAATTGTCTTGTCAGAGACCGCGCAGACTTGGGATTTTCGCTCTCATAGGGCACTGCAGCCGACGCGCACGATACGAGGGAGCCAATTAAACGGCGCCGAAATTGTCTTGTCAGAGACCGCGCAGACTTGGGATTTTCGCTCTCATAGGGCGCCGCAGCCGACGCGCACGATACGAGGGAGCCAATTAAACGGCGCCGATATTTTCTTGTCAGAGACCGCGCAGACTTGGGATTTTCGCTCTCATAGGGCACCGCAGCCGACGCGCACGATACGAGTGAGCCAATTAAACGGCGCCGAAATGGTCTTGTCAGAGACCGCGCAGACTTTTGATTTTCGCACTCATAGGGCACCGCAGCCGACGCGGGCGATACGAGTGAGCCAATTAGACGGCGCCGAAATTTTCTTGTCAGAGACCGCGCAGACTTGGGATTTTCGCTCTCATAGGGCACCGCAGCCGACGCGCACGATACGAGGGAGCCAATTAAACGGCGCCGAAATTGTCTTATCAGAGACCGCGCAGACTTGGGATTTTCGCTCTCATAGGGCACCGCAGCCGACGCGCACAATACGAGGGAGCCATTTAAACGGCGCCGAAATTGTCTTGTCAGAGACCGCGCAGACTTGGGATTTTCGCTCTCATAGGGCGCCGCAGCCGACGCGCACGATACGAGGGAGCCAATTAAACGGCGCCGAAATTGTCTTGTCAGAGACCGCGCAGACTTGGGATTTTCGCACTCATAGGGCACCGCAGCCGACGCGGGCGATACGAGTGAGCCAATGAGACGGCGCCGAAATTTTCTTGTCAGAGACCGCGCAGACTTGGGATTTTCGCTCTCATAGGGCACCGCAGCCGACGCGCACGATACGAGGGAGCCAATTAAACGGCGCCGAAATTGTCTTGTTAGAGACCGCGCAGACTTGGGATTTTCGCTCTCATAGGGCACCGCAGCCGACGCGCACGATACGAGGGAGCCAATTAAACGGCGCCGAAATTTTCTTGTCAGAGACCGCGCAGACTTGGGATTTTCGCTCTCATAGGGCACCGCAGCCGACGCGCACGATACGAGGGAGCCAATTAAACGGCGCCGAAATTGTCTTGTCAGAGACCGCGCAGACTTGGGATTTTCGCTCTCATAGGGCACCGCAGCCGACGCGCACGATACGAGGGAGCCAATTAAACGGCGCCGAAATTTTCTTGTCAGAGACCGCGCAGACTTGGGATTTTCGCTCTCATAGGGCACCGCAGCCGACGCGCACGATACGAGGGAGCCAATTAAACGGCGCCGAAATTGTCTTGTCAGAGACCGCGCAGACTTGGGATTTTCGCTCTCATAGGGCACCGCAGCCGACGCGCACGATACCAGGGAGCCAATTAAACGGCGCCGAAATTGTCTTGTCAGAGACCGCGCAGACTTGGGATTTTCGCACTCATAGGGCACCGCAGCCGACGCGGGCGATACGAGTGAGCCAATTAGACGGCGCCGAAATTTTCTTGTCAGAGACCGCGCAGACTTGGGATTTTCGCTCTCATAGGGCACCGCAGCCGACGCGGGCGATACGAGGGAGCCAATTAAACGGCGCCGAAATTGTCTTGTCAGAGACCGCGCAGACTTGGGATTTCCGCTCTCATAGGGCACCGCAGCCGACGCGCACGATACGAGGGAGCCAATTAAACGGCGCCGAAATTTTCTTGTCAGAGACCGCGCAGACTTGGGATTTTCGCTCTCATAGGGCACCGCAGCCGACGCGGGCGATACGAGTGAGCCAATTAGACGGCGCCGAAATGGTCTTGTCAGAGACCGCGCAGACTTGGGATTTTCGCTCTCATAGGGCACCGCAGCCGACGCGGGCGATACGAGTGAGCCAATTAGACGGCGCCGAAATTGTCTTGTCAGAGACCGCGCAGACTTGGGATTTTCGCTCTCATAGGGCACCGCAGCCGACGCGGGCAATACGAGTGAGCCAATTAGACGGCGCCGAAATTGTCTTGTCAGAGACCGCGCAGACTTGGGATTTTCGCACTCATAGGGCACCGCAGCCGACGCGGGCGATACGAGTGAGCCAATTAGACGGCGCCGAAATTTTCTTGTCAGAGACCGCGCAGACTTGGGATTTTCGCTCTCATAGGGCACCGCAGCCGACGCGCACGATACGAGGGAGCCAATTAAACGGCGCCGAAATTGTCTTGTCAGAGACCGCGCAGACTTGGGATTTTCGCACTCATAGGGCACCGCAGCCGACGCGCACGATACGAGGGAGCCAATTAAACGGCGCCGAAATTGTCTTGTCAGAGACCGCGCAGACTTGGGATTTTCGCTCTCATAATGCACCGCAGCCGACGCGCACGATACGAGGGAGCCAATTAAACGGCGCCGAAATTTTCTTGTCAGAGACCGCGCAGACTTGGGATTTTCGCTCTCATAGGGCACCGCAGCCGACGCGCACGATACGAGGGAGCCAATTAAACGGCGCCGAAATTGTCTTGTCAGAGACCGCGCAGACTTGGGATTTTCGCTCTCATAGGGCACCGCAGCCGACGCGCACGATACGAGTGAGCCAATTAGACGGCGCCGAAATTGTCTTGTCAGAGACCGCGCAGACTTGGGATTTTCGCACTCATAGGGCACCGCAGCCGACGCGGGCGATACGAGTGAGCCAATTAGACGGCGCCGAAATTGTCTTGTCAGAGACCGCGCAGACTTGGGATTTTCGCACTCATAGGGCACCGCAGCCGACGCGCACGATACGAGGGAGCCAATTAAACGGCGCCGAAATTTTCTTGTCAGAGACCGCGCAGACTTGGGATTTTCGCTCTCATAATGCACCGCAGCCGACGCGCACGATACGAGGGAGCCAATTAAACGGCGCCGAAATTTTCTTGTCAGAGACCGCGCAGACTTGGGATTTTCGCTCTCATAGGGCACTGCAGCCGACGCGCACGATACGAGGGAGCCAATTAAACGGCGCCGAAATTGTCTTGTCAGAGACCGCGCAGACTTGGGATTTTCGCTCTCATAGGGCACCGCAGCCGACGCGCACGATACGAGGGAGCCAATTAAACGGCGCCGAAATTGTCTGGTCAGAGACCGCGCAGACTTGGGATTTTCGCACTCATAGGGCACCGCAGCCGACGCGCACGATACGAGGGAGCCAATTAAACGGCGCCGAAATTGTCTTGTCAGAGACCGCGCAGACTTGGGATTTTCGCTCTCATAATGCACCGCAGCCGACGCGCACGATACGAGGGAGCCAATTAAACGGCGCCGAAATTTTCTTGTCAGAGACCGCGCAGACTTGGGATTTTCGCTCTCATAGGGCACTGCAGCCGACGCGCACGATACGAGGGAGCCAATTAAACGGCGCCGAAATTGTCTTGTCAGAGACCGCGCAGACTTGGGATTTTCGCTCTCATAGGGCACCGCAGCCGACGCGCACGATACGAGGGAGCCAATTAAACGGCGCCGAAATTTTCTCGTCAGAGACCGCGCAGACTTGGGATTTTCGCTCTCATAGGGCACCGCAGCCGACGCGCACGATACGAGGGAGCCAATTAAACGGCGCCGAAATTGTCTTGTCAGAGACCGCGCAGACTTGGGATTTTCGCTCTCATAGGGCACCGCAGCCGACGCGCACGATACGAGGGAGCCAATTAAACGGCGCCGAAATCGTCTTGTCAGAGACCGCGCAGACTTGGGATTTTCGCTCTCATAGGGCACCGCAGCCGACACGCACGATACGAGGGAGCCAATTAAACGGCGCCGAAATTGTCTTGTCAGAGACCGCGCAGACTTGGGATTTTCGCTCTCATAGGGCACCGCAGCCGACGCGCACGATACGATGGAGCCAATTAAACGGCGCCGAAATGGTCTTGTCAGAGACCGCGCAGACTTGGGATTTTCGCTCTCATAGGGCACCGCAGCCGACGCGGGCGATACGAGTGAGCCAATTAGACGGCGCCGAAATTGTCTTGTCAGAGACCGCGCAGACTTGGGATTTTCGCACTCATAGGGCACCGCAGCCGACGCGCACGATACGAGTGAGCCAATTATACGGCGCCGAAATGGTCTTGTCAGAGACCGCGCAGACTTGGGATTTTCGCTCTCATAGGGCACCGCAGCCGACGCGCACGATACGAGGGAGCCAATTAAACGGCGCCGAAATTGTCTTGTCAGAGACCGCGCAGACTTGGGATTTTCGCTCTCATAGGGCACCGCAGCCGACGCGGGCGATACGAGTGAGCCAATTAGACGGCGCCGAAATTGTCTTGTCAGAGACCGCGCAGACTTGGGATTTTCGCTCTCATAGGGCACCGCAGCCGACGCGCACGATACGAGGGAGCCAATTAAACGGCGCCGAAATTGTCTTGTCAGAGACCGCGCAGACTTGGGATTTTCGCTCTCATAGAGCACCGCAGCCGACGCGGGCGATACGAGTGAGCCAATTAGACGGCGCCGAAATTGTCTTGTCAGAGACCGCGCAGACTTGGGATTTTCGCTCTCATAGGGCACCGCAGCCGACGCGGGCGATACGAGTGAGCCAATTAGACGGCGCCGAAATTGTCTTGTCAGAGACCGCGCAGACTTGGGATTTTCGCTCTCATAGGGCACCGCAGCCGACGCGGGCGATACGAGTGAGCCAATTAGACGGCGCCGAAATTGTCTTGTCAGAGACCGCGCAGACTTGGGATTTTCGCTCTCATAGGGCACCGCAGCCGACGCGGGCGATACGAGTGAGCCAATTAGACGGCGCCGAAATTGTCTTGTCAGAGACCGCGCAGACTTGGGATTTTCGCTCTCATAGGGCACCGCAGCCGACGCGGGCGATACGAGTGAGCCAATTAGACGGCGCCGAAATTGTCTTGTCAGAGACCGCGCAGACTTGGGAGTTTCGCTCTCATAGGGCACCGCAGCCGACGCGCACGATACGAGGGAGCCAATTAAACGGCGCCGAAATTTTCTTGTCAGAGACCGCGCAGACTTGGGATTTTCGCTCTCATAGGGCACCGCAGCCGACGCGGGCGATACGAGTGAGCCAATTAGACGGCGCCGAAATGGTCTTGTCAGAGACCGCGCAGACTTGGGATTTTCGCTCTCATAGGGCACCGCAGCCGACGCGGGCGATACGAGTGAGCCAATTAGACGGCGCCGAAATCGTCTTGTCAGAGACCGCGCAGACTTGGGATTTTCGCACTCATAGGGCACCGCAGCCGACGCGGGCGATACGAGTGAGCCAATTAGACGGCGCCGAAATTGTCTTGTCAGAGACCGCGCAGACTTGGGATTTTCGCTCTCATAGGGCACCGCAGCCGACGCGGGCGATGCGAGTGAGCCAATTAGACGGCGCCGAAATTGTCTTGTAAGAGACCGCGCAGACTTGGGATTTTCGCACTCATAGGGCACCGCAGCCGACGCGGGCGATACGAGTGAGCCAATTAGACGGCGCCGAAATTTTCTTGTCAGAGACCGCGCAGACTTGGGATTTTCGCTCTCATAGGGCACCGCAGCCGACGCGCACGATACGAGGGAGCCAATTAAACGGCGCCGAAATTTTCTTGTCAGAGACCGCGCAGACTTGGGATTTTCGCTCTCATAGGGCACCGCAGCCGACGCGGGCGATAGGAGCGAGCCAATTAGACGGCGCCGAAATTGTCTTGTCAGAGACCGCGCAGACTTGGGATTTTCGCACTCATAGGGCACCGCAGCCGACGCGGGCGATACGAGTGAGCCAATTAGACGGCGCCGAAATTGTCTTGTCAGAGACCGCGCAGACTTGGGATTTTCGCACTCAAAGGGCACCGCAGCCGACGCGCACGATACGAGGGAGCCAATTAAACGGCGCCGAAATTGTCTTGTCAGAGACCGCGCAGACTTGGGATTTTCGCTCTCATAGGGCACCGCAGCCGACGCGGGCGATACGAGTGAGCCAATTAGACGGCGCCGAAATTGTCTTGTCAGAGACCGCGCAGACTTGGGATTTTCGCTCTCATAGAGCACCGCAGCCGACGCGGGCGATACGAGTGAGCCAATTGGACGGCGCCGAAATTGTCTTGTCAGAGACCGCGCAGACTTGGGATTTTCGCTCTCATAGGGCACCGCAGCCGACGCGGGCGATACGAGTGAGCCAATTAGACGGCGCCGAAATTGTCTTGTCAGAGACCGCGCAGACTTGTTATTTTCGCTCTCATAGGGCACCGCAGCCGACGCGGGAGATACGAGCGAGCCAATTAGACGGCGCCGAAATTGTCTTGTCAGAGACCGCGCAGACTTGGGATTTTCGCACTCATAGGGCACCGCAGCCGACGCGCACGATACGAGGGAGCCAATTAAACGGCGCCGAAATTGTCTTGTCAGAGACCGCGCAGACTTGGGATTTTCGCTCTCATAGAGCACCGCAGCCGACGCGGGCGATACGAGCGAGCCAATTAGACGGCGCCGAAATTGTCTTGTCAGAGACCGCGCAGACTTGGGATTTTCGCACTCATAGGGCACCGCAGCCGACGCGGGCGATACGAGCCAGCCAATTAGACGGCGCCGAAATTGTCTTGTCAGAGACCGCGCAGACTTGGGATTTTCGCACTCAAAGGGCACCGCAGCCGACGCGCACGATACGAGGGAGCCAATTAAACGGCGCCGAAATTGTCTTGTCAGAGACCGCGCAGACTTGGGATTTTCGCTCTCATAGGGCACCGCAGCCGACGCGGGCGATACGAGTGAGCCAATTAGACGGCGCCGAAATCGTCTTGTCAGAGACCGCGCAGACTTGGGATTTTCGCACTCATAGAGCACCGCAGCCGACGCGGGCGATACGAGTGAGCCAATTGGACGGCGCCGAAATTGTCTTGTCAGAGACCGCGCAGACTTGGGATTTTCGCTCTCATAGGGCACCGCAGCCGACGCGGGCGATACGAGTGAGCCAATTAGACGGCGCCGAAATTGTCTTGTCAGAGACCGCGCAGACTTGGGATTTTCGCTCTCATAGGGCACCGCAGCCGACGCGGGCGATACGAGCGAGCCAATTAGACGGCGCCGAAATTGTCTTGTCAGAGACCGCGCAGACTTGGAATTTTCGCACTCATAGGGCACCGCAGCCGACGCGGGCGATACGAGTGAGCCAATTAGACGGCGCCGAAATCGTCTTGTCAGAGACCGCGCAGACTTGGGATTTTCGCACTCATAGGGCACCGCAGCCGACGCGCACGATACGAGTGAGCCAATTAAACGGCGCCGAAATTGTCTTGTCAGAGACCGCGCAGACTTGAGATTTTCGCTCTCATAGGGCACCGCAGCCGACGCGGGCGATACGAGTGAGCCAATTAGACGGCGCCGAAATTGTCTTGTCAGAGACCGCGCAGACTTGGGATTTTCGCACTCATAGGGCACCGCAGCCGACGCGCACGATACGAGTGAGCCAATTAAACGGCGTCGAAATTTTCTTGTCAGAGACCGCGCAGACTTGGGATTTTCGCTCTCATAGCGCACCGCAGCCGACGCGGGCGATACTAGTGAGCCAATTAGACGGCGCCGAAATGGTCTTGTCAGAGACCGCGCAGACTTGGGATTTTCGCACTCATAGGGCACCGCAGCCGACGCGCACGATACGAGTGAGCCAATTAGACGGCGCCGAAATTGTCTTGTCAGAGACCGCGCAGACTTGGGATTTTCGCTCTCATAGGGCACCGCAGCCGACGCGGGCGATACGAGGGATCCAATTAGACGGCGCCGAAATGGACTTGTCAGAGACCGCGCAGACTTGGGATTTTCGCACTCATAGGGCACCGCAGCCGACGCGCACGATACGAGTGAGCCAATTAGACGGCGCCGAAATTGTCTTGTCAGAGACCGCGCAGACTTGGGATTTTCGCTCTCATAGCGCACCGCAGCCGACGCGGGCGATACTAGTGAGCCAATTAGACGGCGCCGAAATGGTCTTGTCAGAGACCGCGCAGACTTGGGATTTTCGCACTCATAGGGCACCGCAGCCGACGCGCACAATACGAGTGAGCCAATTAGACGGCGCCGAAATTGTCTTGTCAGAGACCGCGCAGACTTGGGATTTTCGCACTCATAGGGCACCGCAGCCGACGCGGGCGATACGAGGGAGCCAATTAAACGGCGCCGAAATTGTCTCGTCAGAGACCGCGCAGTCTTGGGATTTTCGCTCTCATAGGGCACCGCAGCCGAGGCGGGCGATACGAGTGAGCCAATTAGACGGCGCCGAAATGGTCTTGTCAGAGACCGCGCAGTCTTGGGATTTTCGCTCTCATAGGGCACCGCAGCCGACGCGGGCGATACGAGTGAGCCAATTAGACGGCGCCGAAATTGTCTTGTCAGAGACCGCGCAGACTTGGGATTTTCGCACTCATAGGGCACCGCAGCCGACGCGCACGATACGAGTGAGCCAATTAAACGGCGCCGAAATTGTCTTGTCAGAGATCGCGCAGTCTTGGGATTTTCGCTCTCATAGGGCACCGCAGCCGATGCGGGCGATACGAGGGAGCCAATTAGACGGCGCCGAAATTGTCTTGTCAGAGACCGCGCAGACTTGGGATTTTCGCACTCATAGGGCACCGCAGCCGACGCGCACGATACGAGTGAGCCAATTAAACGGCGCCGAAATTTTCTTGTCAGAGACCGCGCAGACTTGGGATTTTCGCTCTCATAGCGCACCGCAGCCGACGCGGGCGATACTAGTGAGCCAATTAGACGGCGCCGAAATGGTCTTGTCAGAGACCGCGCAGACTTGGGATTTTCGCACTCATAGGGCACCGCAGCCGACGCGCACGATACGAGTGAGCCAATTAGACGGCGCCGAAATTGTCTTGTCAGAGACCGCGCAGACTTGGGATTTTCGCTCTCATAGGGCACCGCAGCCGACGCGGGCGATACGAGGGAGCCAATTAGACGGCGCCGAAATGGTCTTGTCAGAGACCGCGCAGACTTGGGATTTTCGCACTCATAGGGCACCGCAGCCGACGCGCACGATACGAGTGAGCCAATTAAACGGCGCCGAAATTTTCTTGTCAGAGACCGCGCAGACTTGGGATTTTCGCACTCATAGGGCACCGCAGCCGACGCGCACGATACGAGTGAGCCAATTAGACGGCGCCGAAATTGTCTTGTCAGAGACCGCGCAGACTTGGGATTTTCGCTCTCATAGGGCACCGCAGCCGACGCGGGCGATACGAGGGAGCCAATTAGACGGCGCCGAAATGGTCTTGTCAGAGACCGCGCAGACTTGGGATTTTCGCACTCATAGGGCACCGCAGCCGACGCGCACGATACACAGTAAATATTTTAACACCCAAAATCGTGTTAAAAGGGTGTTTGTTTGAACCAACACCCTTCCTACACCCTTCCAACACCCTTTTTACACGATTTTGAGTATTGGTGGGTGTAACAGGGGTGTACGAGAGGGCTTACACCCTACATACACTTCTCTTACACCCCTATCACACCCACAATCTGAAATATGCTCAGGAAATCGTGTTAGAAGGGTGTAGGCACTCGTCGCAACACCCCCCGTTCATAACGTGTAGAAGGGGTGTGATGGACTTCTATGATTTCAAGGAGTCGGAGTTAATCACGTCGAAGAAATTCTTGTCTACGAGACGAACCGGTAAGGACATCGTGACATCGATTGATCGTCATCGCGGTATAGCAGCATGTGCCCCAAATCGAGGAGCTATCTATGAAATGAGTCGGGAAAAAAATGTCGCCTATATTAGCAAGCTCGAATTTTTATCTAATATGTACTTTAAGCGGTGGATTTTATACTTTTTGCAATACCAAGACGTAGCTCAAATTGCTTGGAATTATGTGGCGATGCATCGATCCGCGTCCCGTCAAAACTTCAGGACATCAACGAGAACGTGCAAGAATGCGCGTCACATTAATCTTACACAAATTCGCTTTCCCCTCTGTTCGGTCAATATCATTGTCATCGACGCCGTTTTTCTTCACGCCAGAGGAGAGGCCATTTATTCCTACCGGTTTTTGCCCGAAAATCCGGCGCAAATGACGATGAGCAAGCAGCGCTTTATGCTTCCGTCCCCGGTCAAGTGGTTAACGGACGTCCACACACTTTTCACTCACACGGTGTGAGACGGCCTTAATGTTGATACTATCGATTACACCCATGATTTTATAACCGTTCATGCTTATTGCTTTGATGAAACGGTTGCTAATTTACGGTGGTACCAACATCGAATATAATTAATCGCCGCACAAAGGCGCGTATGATTAGGAAGTCCTAGAGAATGTTTTTTGCAACTCCGATCGAACTGTTCATCCGAGAGGAGCCGAAAATTACGTGTCGCGCGTGCATCAGTTTTATCAGTTGAACTTCGATTTAAAAAATCACCTCCGCTCGCAAAAGGTGACCGAAGACGTGTAAATATACAGCCCAGGCAACACACCGTATGTCGCCGATATTGGACCTATTCGAAAAGATTGTGCTCACGCCATTTTGGTTTAGCCAATATTTAACGAATGGGATGAGTCGCGCCAACGATATGCTGACATAACGTACGCGACGCCGTTTTTAGTTGAGTGTTGAGAGTATCCTGCATGAATCGGCTATGCCGGAGAGGTATTTCTATTTCTTTGCCGCCTAAAATACGACGTTAAAAAAAAAAAAAAAGATTAGCCAAAACGGAATCTGCTTGCTTTTAGCCCGAGAAGTCTTTCTCGGGAAAAAAGGGAACAAATTCCGCTTTGCTTAATCTTTTTATTCATTTTCTTTTTAACTGCGCTGAAGCTTGGAAAAAACAGTGGCGCCTTTTTTTGGGTAGCACAAACTCACCTGGCTGAACCAATAAATACACTTCCAAACACATGAGGAAAAAAGGAAAGAAAAAGAAGGAATTCAAACGCATAAACAAGACGACGATCATCGAGTTCTACCCAGAAAGCATAAGCCACTCCCTGGCTCCACACTTTTCGAAAGGGAACCGCCACTCGAACAACAACAACTTCAAGGTCCCACATACAAGGCGACCCTTCCTGCGCAGCCCAGGAGGCAGCAGAGGGAGATTAGCAGCTTTGTCCACCCCCCTTTGACCTCTTCTTCTGATCAGTCTCCCCACTTTCTTTTGTGTCCGTGTGGCTGTGAGCGAGTGCGAAGGCCGCTTCTAGCGATTCAGAGGTGTGGAGCGAAACACGTGACCGCTCTCCGTAGGACAAAAACGCTTGGACGAAGATTTGTCACGCGACTCGCTCTGACGCCCTGATGGCTTACTGGGGTCATAGCCTTCGCCATTTGCCAGTTTATGGTGGGTTGTAGGGACCACGTGAATCCGGTTTCCAAAAAGCGTCCGTCAGTGTTCTCTTTTTCGTGCAAGCAGGCCCTGACGAGTTCCATTTCGCGACCGTGGTTTTTCGTCGTGAACGGCCGGAATACATCTATGCCAACTTTTTCATCTATTGGCCATTTATTTCGTCGGAGTCTATGTAATTATTGTGCTGTGTTTGTTGGACGAGTTTCGACAAAGAGCTGCTCATCGGTGGACCCGAGACTTCCGTTGGATGTGATCGACCGCCTTCATCCTCGACATTGTGTTTGCGGTGTTTCGTGCTGCCCGAATCGGATTGTGCATCTATCACGACAGAGAGCTGCTCATCGGTGACCGCGAGGCTTCAGTTGAATGTGAGCGACCGCCTTCATCCCCGGCATTGTGTTTGCGAATCGTTCTGTGCTGCCCGAATCGGATTATGCATCTATCACGGATTACATGAGATCGCTCTCTTATTTGTAAGTACTTTACAAGCATGCTTAAAAAATGAAAGCCGCTTACAACTCCCTGTAACGCCGAATTAGAGCGCAGCTCTTGAGGAGGAGGAGGAGGGAAGGGCACGGGGGGGGGGTTAAACTAACCAGGGGGGGTCCGTTACCTTGGGGGTCACGTGACCCCCAATGCCGATGATGTCATCACTGACGTCACTGATGACGTCATCAGTGACGATGACGATGCGGGTACCGATGACGTCATTAATGACGTCACTGATGACTTCACCAGTGATGATGACGATGACGATGCGAATGTCGGTGACGTCATCAGTGACGTCGCTGATGACGTCATCAGTGATGATGACGATGACGATGCGGATGCCGGTGACGACATCAGTGACGTCACTGATGACGTCATCAGTGATGATGACGATGACAATGCGGATGTCGGTGACGTCATCAGTGATGATGACGATGACGATGTGGATGCCGGTGACGTCATCAGTGATGATGACGATGACGATGTGGATGCCGGTGACGTCATCAGTGATGATGACGATGACGATGTGGATGCCGGTGACGTCATCAGTGATGATGACGATGACGATGCGGATGCCGGTGACGTCATCAGTGATGATGACGATGACGATGTGGATGCCGGTGACGTCATCAGTGATGATGACGATGACGATGTGGATGCCGGTGACGTCATCAGTGATGATGACGATGACGATGCGGATGCCGGTGACGTCATCAGTGATGATGACGATGACGATGTGGATGCCGGTGACGTCATCAGCGATGATGACGATGACGATGCGGATGCCGGTGACGTCATCAGTGATGACGATGACGATGTGGATGCCGGTGACGTCATCAGTGATGATGACGATGACGATGTGGATGCCGGTGACGTCATCAGTGATCATGACGATGACGATGTGGATGCCGGTGACGTCATCAGTGATGATGACGTCATCGGGGGTCACGCGACATCGGCGGGGGTCACGTGACCTCGAGGAGGGGGCTACGTGACCTCAGGGGAGTCACGTGACTTCGGGGGGTCACGTGACCCCCCACGAGGTCACGTGACTTTGGTGGGGGGCTCGCGCGGTGCATTATGGGACATTTCCCATGATGCACCGCGCGGTTACGCCGACGGCGACGGCGACGGCGACGGTGACGGCGACGCCGACGCCGACGGCGACGCCGCTCAAGCCGGAAACGGGCCCCTAAGAGCTGCGCTCTAAAACATGAACTGCCGCTTGCGTCCCAAGTAACTTCCGGTCGTTCCGTCTTTCCAAGCCTGTTGAGTTTTGCTTACGTCACCTGTGCTAGAAAGAATAAATGTCGCAAGCAGGGTTCTCCCAAGGAATTTCTGAGAGGTGGACATTACCGGGGGGGGGGGTTAGAAAGTAACACCTCTTCTTAGGGTGTTAGACATTAATCACACCCCTTTTTATGGTGTTAGAAAAATCACACCTTTATTCTAGGGTGTGAGAATATCGCACCCCTTTTTAGGGTGTCTGAAAATCACACCCCTTTCTTAAGGTGCTAAGACTTACACCCATTTCCTAGGGTGTTCAGTTACACGAATAAGGGTGCTCCCCATAGGACAAGCTATTTACACCAATGAGGGTGTTAAAATTTTAAGTGTGTACGAGTGAGCCAATTAGACGGCGCCGAAATTGTCTTGTCAGAGACCGCGCAGACTTGGGATTTTCGCTCTCATAGGGCACCGCAGCCGACGCGGGCGATACGAGTGAGCCAATTAGACGGCGCCGAAATTGTCTTGTCAGAGACCGCGCAGACTTGGGATTTTCGCACTCATAGGGCACCGCAGCCGACGCGGGCGATACGAGGGAGCCAATTAAACGGCGCCGAAATTGTCTTGTCAGAGACCGCGCAGTCTTGGGATTTTCGCTCTCATAGGGCACCGCAGCCGACGCGGGCGATACGAGTGAGCCAATTAGACGGCGCCGAAATGGTCTTTTCAGAGACCGCGCAGTCTTGGGATTTTCGCTCTCATAGGGCACCGCAGCCGACGCGGGCGATACGAGTGAGCCAATTAGACGGCGCCGAAATTGTCTTGTCAGAGACCGCGCAGACTTGGGATTTTCGCACTCATAGGGCACCGCAGCCGACGCGCACGATACGAGGGAGCCAATTAAACGGCGCCGAAATTTTCTTGTCAGAGACCGCGCAGTCTTGGGATTTTCGCTCTCATAGGGCACCGCAGCCGACGCGGGCGATACGAGTGAGCCAATTAGACGGCGCCTAAATGGTCTTGTCAGAGACCGCGCAGACTTAGGATTTTCGCACTCATAGGGCACCGCAGCCGACGCGCACGATACGAGGGAGCCAATTAAACGGCGCCGAAATTGTCTTGTCAGAGACCGCGCAGTCTTGGGATTTTCACTCTCATAGGGCACCGCAGCCAAAGCGCGCGATACGAGTGAGCCAATTAAACGGCGCCGAAATTTTCTTGTCAGAGACCGCGCAGTCTTGGGATTTTCGCTCTCATAGGGCACCGCAGCCGACGCGGGCGATACGAGTGAGCCAATTAGACGGCGCCGAAATGGTCTTGTCAGAGACCGCGCAGACTTGGGATTTTCGCTTTCATAGGGCACCGCAGCCGACGCGCACGATACGAGGGAGCCAATTAAACGGCGCCGAAATTGTCTTGTCAGAGACCGCGCAGTCTTGGGATTTTCGCTCTCATAGGGCACCGCAGCCAAAGCGCGCGATACGAGTGAGCCAATTAGACGGCGCCGAAATTGTCTTGTCAGAGACCGCGCAGACTTGGGATTTTCGTACTCATAGGGCACCGCAGCCGACGCGCACGATACGAGGGAGCCAATTAAACGGCGCCGAAATTGTCTTGTCAGAGACCGCGCAGTCTTGGGATTTTCACTCTCATAGGGCACCGCAGCCAAAGCGCGCGATACGAGTGAGCCAATTAGACGGCGCCGAAATTGTCTTGTCAGAGACCGCGCAGTCTTGGGATTTTCGCTCTCATAGGGCACCGCAGCCAAAGCGCGCGATACGAGTGAGCCAATTAAACGGCGCCGAAATTGACTTGTCAAAGACCGCGCAGTCTAGGGATTTTCGCTCTCATAGGGCACCGCAGCCAAAGCGCGCGATACGAGTGAGCCAATTAAACGGCGCCGAAATTGTCTTGTCAGAGACCGCGTAGTCTTGGGATTTTCGTTCTTATAGGGCACCGCAGCCAAAGCGCGCGATACGAGTGAGTCAATTAAACGGCGCCGAAATTGTCTTGTCAGAGACCGCGCAGTCTTGGGATTTTCGCTCTTATAGGGCACCGCAGCCAAAGCGCGCAATACGAGCGAGCCAATTAAACGGCGCCGAAATTGTCTTGTCAAAGACCGCGCAGTCTTGGGATTTTCGCTCTTATAGGGCACCGCAGCCAAAGCGCGTGATACGAGTGAGCCAATTAAACGGCGCCGAAATTGTCTTGTCAGAGACCGCGCAGTCTTGGGATTTTCGCTCTCATAGGGCACCGCAGCCAAAGCGCGCGATACGAGTGAGCCAATTAGACGGCGCCGAAATTGTCTTGTCAGAGACCGCGCAGTTTTGGGATTTTCGCTCTCATCGGGCACCGCAGCCAAAGCACGCGATACGAGTGAGCCAATTAAACGGCGCCGAAATTGTCTTGTCAGAGACCGCACAGTCTTGGGATTTTCGCTCTCATAGGGCACCGCAGCCAAAGCGCGCGATACGAGTGAGCCAATTAAACGGCGCCGAAATTGTCTTGTCAGAGACCGCGCAGTCGGGATTTTTGCTCTCATAGGGCACAGCAGCCAAAGCGCGCGATACGAGTGAGCCAATTAAACGGCGCCGAAATTGTCTTGTCAAAGACCGCGCAGTCTTGGGATTTTCGCTCTCATAGGGCACCGCAGCCAAAGCGCGCGATACGAGTGAGCCAATTAAACGGCGCCGAAATTGTCTTGTCAGAGACCGCGCAGTCTTGGGATTTTCACTCTCATAGGGCACCGCAGCCGACGCGCGCGATACGAGAGAGCCAATTAGATGGCGCCGACATTGTCTTGTCAGAGACCGCGCAGTCTTGGGATTTTCGCTCTCTTAGGGCTCCGCAACGGACGCGCACGATACGAGTGAGCCAATTAAACGGTGACGAAATTGTCTTGTCAGAGACCGCGCAGTCTTGGGATTTTCGCTCTCATAGGGCACCGCAGCCAAAGCGCGCGATACGAGTGAGCCAATTAGACGGCGCCGAAATTTTCTTGTCAGAGACCGCGCAGTCTTGGGACTTTCGCTCTCATAGGGCACCGCAGCCGACGCGGGCGATACGAGTGAGCCAATTAGACGGCGCCGAAATGGTCTTGTCAGAGACCGCGCAGACTTGGGATTTTCGCACTCATAGGGCACCGCAGCCGACGCGCGCGATACGAGTGAGCCAATTAGACGGCGCCGAAATTGTCTTGTCAGAGACCGCGCAGTCTTGGGATTTTCGCTCTCTTAGGGCCCCGCAGCCGACGCGCGCGATACGAGGGAGCCAATTAAACTGCGCCGAAATTGTCTTGTCGGAGACCGCGCAGTCTTGGGATTTTCGCTCTCATAGGGCACCGCAGCCGACGCGCGCGATCCGAGTGAGCCAATTAAACGGCGCCGAAATTGTCTTGTGAGAGACCGCGCAGTCTTGGGATATTCGCTCTCATAGGGCAGCGCAGCCGACGCGCGCGGTACGCGTGAGCCAATTAGACGGCGCCGAAATCGTCTTGTCAGAGACCGCGCAGTCTTGGGATTTTCGCTCTCATAGGGCACCCCAGCCGACGCGCACGATACGAGTGAGCCAATTAGACGGCGCCGAAATTGTCTTGTCAGAGACCGCGCAGACTTGGGATTTTCGCACTCATAGGGCACCGCAGCCGACGCGCACGATACGAGGGAGCCAATTAAACGGCGCCGAAATTGTCTTGTCAGAGACCGCGCAGACTTGGGATTTTCGCTCTCATAGGGCGCCGCAGCCGACGCGGGCGATACGAGTGAGCCAATTAGACGGCGCCGAAATTGTCTTGTCAGAGACCGCGCAGACTTGGGATTTTCGCTCTCATAGAGCACCGCAGCCGACGCGGGCGATACGAGTGAGCCAATTAGACGGCGCCGAAATTGTCTTGTCAGAGACCGCGCAGACTTGGGATTTTCGCTCTCATAGGGCACCGCAGCCGACGCGGGCGATACGAGTGAGCCAATTAGACGGCGCCGAAATTGTCTTGTCAGAGACCGCGCAGACTTGGGATTTTCGCACTCATAGGGCACCGCAGCCGACGCGCACGATACGAGTGAGCCAATCAAACGGCGCCGAAATTTTCTTGTCAGAGACCGCGCAGACTTGGGATTTTCGCTCTCATAGGGCACCGCAGCCGACGCGGGCGATACTAGTGAGCCAATTAGACGGCGCCGAAATGGTCTTGTCAGAGACCGCGCAGACTTGGGATTTTCGCACTCATAGGGCACCGCAGCCGACGCGCACGATACGAGTGAGCCAATTAGACGGCGCCGAAATTGTCTTGTCAGAGACCGCGCAGACTTGGGATTTTCGCTCTCATAGGGCACCGCAGCCGACGCGGGCGATACGAGTGAGCCAATTAGACGGCGCCGAAATTGTCTTGTCAGAGACCGCGCAGACTTGGGATTTTCGCACTCATTGGGCACCGCAGCCGACGCGGGCGATACGAGGGAGCCAATTAAACGGCGCCGAAATTGTCTTGTCAGAGACCGCGCAGACTTGGGATTTTCGCACTCATAGGGCACCGCAGCCGACGCGCACGATACGAGTGAGCCAATTAAACGGCGCCGAAATTTTCTTGTCAGAGACCGCGCAGACTTGGGATTTTCGCTCTCATAGGGCACCGCAGCCGACGCGGGCGATACTAGTGAGCCAATTAGACGGCGCCGAAATGGTCTTGTCAGAGACCGCGCAGACTTGGGATTTTCGCACTCATAGGGCACCGCAGCCGACGCGCACGATACGAGTGAGCCAATTAGACGGCGCCGAAATTGTCTTGTCAGAGACCGCGCAGTCTTGGGATTTTCGCTCTCATAGGGCACCGCAGCCGACGCGGGCGATACGAGTGAGCCAATTAGACGGCGCCGAAATGGTCTTGTCAGAGACCGCGCAGTCTTGGGATTTTCGCTCTCATAGGGCACCGCAGCCGACGCGGGCGATACGAGTGAGCCAATTAGACGGCGCCGAAATTGTCTTGTCAGAGACCGCGCAGACTTGGGATTTTCGCACTCATAGGGCACCGCAGCCGACGCGCACGATACGAGGGAGCCAATTAAACGGCGCCGAAATTTTCTTGTCAGAGACCGCGCAGTCTTGGGATTTTCGCTCTCATAGGGCACCGCAGCCGACGCGGGCGATACGAGTGAGCCAATTAGACGGCGCCGAAATGGTCTTGTCAGAGATTGCGCAGACTTGGGATTTTCGCACTCATAGGGCACCGCAGCCGACGCGCACGATACGAGGGAGCCAATTAAACGGCGCCGAAATTGTCTTGTCAGAGACCGCGCAGTCTTGGGATTTTCACTATCATAGGGCACCGCAGCCAAAGCGCGCGATACGAGTGAGCCAATTAAACGGCGCCGAAATTTTCTTGTCAGAGACCGCGCAGGCTTGGGATTTTCGCTCTCATAGGGCACCGCAGCCGACGCGGGCGATACGAGTGAGCCAATTAGACGGCGCCGAAATTTTCTTGTCAGAGACCGCGCAGTCTTGGGACTTTCGCTCTCATAGGGCACCGCAGCCGACGCGGGCGATACGAGTGAGCCAATTAGACGGCGCCGAAATGGTCTTGTCAGAGACCGCGCAGACTTTTGATTTTCGCACTCATAGGGCACCGCAGCCGACGCGCGCGATACGAGTGAGCCAATTAGACGGCGCCGAAATTGTCTTGTCAGAGACCGCGCAGTCTTGGGATTTTCGCTCTCTTAGGGCCCCGCAGCCGACGCGCGCGATACGAGGGAGCCAATTAAACTGCGCCGAAATTGTCTTGTCGGAGACCGCGCAGTCTTGGGATTTTCGCTCTCATAGGGCACCGCAGCCGACGCGCGCGATCCGAGTGAGCCAATTAAACGGCGCCGAAATTGTCTTGTGAGAGACCGCGCAGTCTTGGGATATTCGCTCTCATAGGGCAGCGCAGCCGACGCGCGCGGTACGCGTGAGCCAATTAGACGGCGCCGAAATCGTCTTGTCAGAGACCGCGCAGTCTTGGGATTTTCGCTCTCATAGGGCACCCCAGCCGACGCGCACGATACGAGTGAGCCAATTAGACGGCGCCGAAATTGTCTTGTCAGAGACCGCGCAGACTTGGGATTTTCGCACTCATAGGGCACCGCAGCCGACGCGCACGATACGAGGGAGCCAATTAAACGGCGCCGAAATTGTCTTGTCAGAGACCGCGCAGACTTGGGATTTTCGCTCTCATAGGGCGCCGCAGCCGACGCGGGCGATACGAGTGAGCCAATTAGACGGCGCCGAAATTGTCTTGTCAGAGACCGCGCAGACTTGGGATTTTCGCTCTCATAGAGCACCGCAGCCGACGCGTCCGATACGAGTGAGCCAATTAGACGGCGCCGAAATTGTCTTGTCAGAGACCGCGCAGACTTGGGATTTTCGCTCTCATAGGGCACCGCAGCCGACGCGGGCGATACGAGTGAGCCAATTAGACGGCGCCGAAATTGTCTTGTCAGAGACCGCGCAGACTTGGGATTTTCGCACTCATAGGGCACCGCAGCCGACGCGCACGATACGAGTGAGCCAATTAAACGGCGCCGAAATTTTCTTGTCAGAGACCGCGCAGACTTGGGATTTTCGCTCTCATAGGGCACCGCAGCCGACGCGGGCGATACTAGTGAGCCAATTAGACGGCGCCGAAATGGTCTTGTCAGAGACCGCGCAGACTTGGGATTTTCGCACTCATAGGGCACCGCAGCCGACGCGCACGATACGAGTGAGCCAATTAGACGGCGCCGAAATTGTCTTGTCAGAGACCGCGCAGACTTGGGATTTTCGCTCTCATAGGGCACCGCAGCCGACGCGGGCGATACGAGTGAGCCAATTAGACGGCGCCGAAATTGTCTTGTCAGAGACCGCGCAGACTTGGGATTTTCGCACTCATTGGGCACCGCAGCCGACGCGGGCGATACGAGGGAGCCAATTAAACGGCGCCGAAATTGTCTTGTCAGAGACCGCGCAGACTTGGGATTTTCGCACTCATAGGGCACCGCAGCCGACGCGCACGATACGAGTGAGCCAATTAAACGGCGCCGAAATTTTCTTGTCAGAGACCGCGCAGACTTGGGATTTTCGCTCTCATAGGGCACCGCAGCCGACGCGGGCGATACTAGTGAGCCAATTAGACGGCGCCGAAATGGTCTTGTCAGAGACCGCGCAGACTTGGGATTTTCGCACTCATAGGGCACCGCAGCCGACGCGCACGATACGAGTGAGCCAATTAGACGGCGCCGAAATTGTCTTGTCAGAGACCGCGCAGTCTTGGGATTTTCGCTCTCATAGGGCACCGCAGCCGACGCGGGCGATACGAGTGAGCCAATTAGACGGCGCCGAAATGGTCTTGTCAGAGACCGCGCAGTCTTGGGATTTTCGCTCTCATAGGGCACCGCAGCCGACGCGGGCGATACGAGTGAGCCAATTAGACGGCGCCGAAATTGTCTTGTCAGAGACCGCGCAGACTTGGGATTTTCGCACTCATAGGGCACCGCAGCCGACGCGCACGATACGAGGGAGCCAATTAAACGGCGCCGAAATTTTCTTGTCAGAGACCGCGCAGTCTTGGGATTTTCGCTCTCATAGGGCACCGCAGCCGACGCGGGCGATACGAGTGAGCCAATTAGACGGCGCCGAAATGGTCTTGTCAGAGATTGCGCAGACTTGGGATTTTCGCACTCATAGGGCACCGCAGCCGACGCGCACGATACGAGGGAGCCAATTAAACGGCGCCGAAATTGTCTTGTCAGAGACCGCGCAGTCTTGGGATTTTCACTATCATAGGGCACCGCAGCCAAAGCGCGCGATACGAGTGAGCCAATTAAACGGCGCCGAAATTTTCTTGTCAGAGACCGCGCAGTCTTGGGATTTTCGCTCTCATAGGGCACCGCAGCCGACGCGGGCGATACGAGTGAGCCAATTAGACGGCGCCGAAATTGTCTTGTCAGAGACCGCGCAGTCTTGGGATTTTCGCTCTCATAGGGCACCGCAGCCAAAGCGCGCGATACGAGTGAGCCAATTAGACGGCGCCGAAATTGTCTTGTCAGAGACCGCGCAGACTTGGGATTTTCGTACTCATAGGGCACCGCAGCCGACGCGCACGATACGAGGGAGCCAATTAAACGGCGCCGAAATTTTCTTGTCAGAGACCGCGCAGTCTTGGGATTTTCACTCTCATAGGGCACCGCAGCCAAAGCGCGCGATACGAGTGAGCCAATTAGACGGCGCCGAAATTGTCTTGTCAGAGACCGCGCAGTCTTGGGATTTTCGCTCTCATAGGGCACCGCAGCCAAAGCGCGCGATACGAGTGAGCCAATTAAACGGCGCCGAAATTGACTTGTCAAAGACCGCGCAGTCTTGGGATTTTCGCTCTCATAGGGCACCGCAGCCAAAGCGCGCGATACGAGTGAGCCAATTAAACGGCGCCGAAATTGTCTTGTCAGAGACCGCGTAGTCTTGGGATTTTCGCTCTTATAGGGCACCGCAGCCAAAGCGCGCGATACGAGTGAGTCAATTAAACGGCGCCGAAATTGTCTTGTCAGAGACCGCGCAGTCTTGGGATTTTCGCTCTTATAGGGCACCGCAGCCAAAGCGCGCAATACGAGCGAGCCAATTAAACGGCGCCGAAATTGTCTTGTCAAAGACCGCGCAGTCTTGGGATTTTCGCTCTTATAGGGCACCGCAGCCAAAGCGCGCGATACGAGTGAGCCAATTAAACGGCGCCGAAATTGTCTTGTCAGAGACCGCGCAGTCTTGGGATTTTCGCTCTCATAGGGCACCGCAGCCGACGCGCGCGATCCGAGTGAGCCAATTAAACGGCGCCGAAATTGTCTTGTGAGAGACCGCGCAGTCTTGGGATATTCGCTCTCATAGGGCAGCGCAGCCGACGCGCGCGGTACGCGTGAGCCAATTAGACGGCGCCGAAATCGTCTTGTCAGAGACCGCGCAGTCTTGGGATTTTCGCTCTCATAGGGCACCCCAGCCGACGCGCACGATACGAGTGAGCCAATTAGACGGCGCCGAAATTGTCTTGTCAGAGACCGCGCAGACTTGGGATTTTCGCACTCATAGGGCACCGCAGCCGACGCGCACGATACGAGGGAGCCAATTAAACGGCGCCGAAATTGTCTTGTCAGAGACCGCGCAGACTTGGGATTTTCGCTCTCATAGGGCGCCGCAGCCGACGCGGGCGATACGAGTGAGCCAATTAGACGGCGCCGAAATTGTCTTGTCAGAGACCGCGCAGACTTGGGATTTTCGCTCTCATAGAGCACCGCAGCCGACGCGTCCGATACGAGTGAGCCAATTAGACGGCGCCGAAATTGTCTTGTCAGAGACCGCGCAGACTTGGGATTTTCGCTCTCATAGGGCACCGCAGCCGACGCGGGCGATACGAGTGAGCCAATTAGACGGCGCCGAAATTGTCTTGTCAGAGACCGCGCAGACTTGGGATTTTCGCACTCATAGGGCACCGCAGCCGACGCGCATGATACGAGTGAGCCAATTAAACGGCGCCGAAATTTTCTTGTCAGAGACCGCGCAGACTTGGGATTTTCGCTCTCATAGGGCACCGCAGCCGACGCGGGCGATACTAGTGAGCCAATTAGACGGCGCCGAAATGGTCTTGTCAGAGACCGCGCAGACTTGGGATTTTCGCACTCATAGGGCACCGCAGCCGACGCGCACGATACGAGTGAGCCAATTAGACGGCGCCGAAATTGTCTTGTCAGAGACCGCGCAGACTTGGGATTTTCGCTCTCATAGGGCACCGCAGCCGACGCGGGCGATACGAGTGAGCCAATTAGACGGCGCCGAAATTGTCTTGTCAGAGACCGCGCAGACTTGGGATTTTCGCACTCATTGGGCACCGCAGCCGACGCGGGCGATACGAGGGAGCCAATTAAACGGCGCCGAAATTGTCTTGTCAGAGACCGCGCAGACTTGGGATTTTCGCACTCATAGGGCACCGCAGCCGACGCGCACGATACGAGTGAGCCAATTAAACGGCGCCGAAATTTTCTTGTCAGAGACCGCGCAGACTTGGGATTTTCGCTCTCATAGGGCACCGCAGCCGACGCGGGCGATACTAGTGAGCCAATTAGACGGCGCCGAAATGGTCTTGTCAGAGACCGCGCAGACTTGGGATTTTCGCACTCATAGGGCACCGCAGCCGACGCGCACGATACGAGTGAGCCAATTAGACGGCGCCGAAATTGTCTTGTCAGAGACCGCGCAGTCTTGGGATTTTCGCTCTCATAGGGCACCGCAGCCGACGCGGGCGATACGAGTGAGCCAATTAGACGGCGCCGAAATGGTCTTGTCAGAGACCGCGCAGTCTTGGGATTTTCGCTCTCATAGGGCACCGCAGCCGACGCGGGCGATACGAGTGAGCCAATTAGACGGCGCCGAAATTGTCTTGTCAGAGACCGCGCAGACTTGGGATTTTCGCACTCATAGGGCACCGCAGCCGACGCGCACGATACGAGGGAGCCAATTAAACGGCGCCGAAATTTTCTTGTCAGAGACCGCGCAGGCTTGGGATTTTCGCTCTCATAGGGCACCGCAGCCGACGCGGGCGATACGAGTGAGCCAATTAGACGGCGCCGAAATTTTCTTGTCAGAGACCGCGCAGTCTTGGGACTTTCGCTCTCATAGGGCACCGCAGCCGACGCGGGCGATACGAGTGAGCCAATTAGACGGCGCCGAAATGGTCTTGTCAGAGACCGCGCAGACTTTTGATTTTCGCACTCATAGGGCACCGCAGCCGACGCGCGCGATACGAGTGAGCCAATTAGACGGCGCCGAAATTGTCTTGTCAGAGACCGCGCAGTCTTGGGATTTTCGCTCTCTTAGGGCCCCGCAGCCGACGCGCGCGATACGAGGGAGCCAATTAAACTGCGCCGAAATTGTCTTGTCGGAGACCGCGCAGTCTTGGGATTTTCGCTCTCATAGGGCACCGCAGCCGACGCGCGCGATCCGAGTGAGCCAATTAAACGGCGCCGAAATTGTCTTGTGAGAGACCGCGCAGTCTTGGGATATTCGCTCTCATAGGGCAGCGCAGCCGACGCGCGCGGTACGCGTGAGCCAATTAGACGGCGCCGAAATCGTCTTGTCAGAGACCGCGCAGTCTTGGGATTTTCGCTCTCATAGGGCACCCCAGCCGACGCGCACGATACGAGTGAGCCAATTAGACGGCGCCGAAATTGTCTTGTCAGAGACCGCGCAGACTTGGGATTTTCGCACTCATAGGGCACCGCAGCCGACGCGCACGATACGAGGGAGCCAATTAAACGGCGCCGAAATTGTCTTGTCAGAGACCGCGCAGACTTGGGATTTTCGCTCTCATAGGGCGCCGCAGCCGACGCGGGCGATACGAGTGAGCCAATTAGACGGCGCCGAAATTGTCTTGTCAGAGACCGCGCAGACTTGGGATTTTCGCTCTCATAGAGCACCGCAGCCGACGCGTCCGATACGAGTGAGCCAATTAGACGGCGCCGAAATTGTCTTGTCAGAGACCGCGCAGACTTGGGATTTTCGCTCTCATAGGGCACCGCAGCCGACGCGGGCGATACGAGTGAGCCAATTAGACGGCGCCGAAATTGTCTTGTCAGAGACCGCGCAGACTTGGGATTTTCGCACTCATAGGGCACCGCAGCCGACGCGCACGATACGAGTGAGCCAATTAAACGGCGCCGAAATTTTCTTGTCAGAGACCGCGCAGACTTGGGATTTTCGCTCTCATAGGGCACCGCAGCCGACGCGGGCGATACTAGTGAGCCAATTAGACGGCGCCGAAATGGTCTTGTCAGAGACCGCGCAGACTTGGGATTTTCGCACTCATAGGGCACCGCAGCCGACGCGCACGATACGAGTGAGCCAATTAGACGGCGCCGAAATTGTCTTGTCAGAGACCGCGCAGACTTGGGATTTTCGCTCTCATAGGGCACCGCAGCCGACGCGGGCGATACGAGTGAGCCAATTAGACGGCGCCGAAATTGTCTTGTCAGAGACCGCGCAGACTTGGGATTTTCGCACTCATTGGGCACCGCAGCCGACGCGGGCGATACGAGGGAGCCAATTAAACGGCGCCGAAATTGTCTTGTCAGAGACCGCGCAGACTTGGGATTTTCGCACTCATAGGGCACCGCAGCCGACGCGCACGATACGAGTGAGCCAATTAAACGGCGCCGAAATTTTCTTGTCAGAGACCGCGCAGACTTGGGATTTTCGCTCTCATAGGGCACCGCAGCCGACGCGGGCGATACTAGTGAGCCAATTAGACGGCGCCGAAATGGTCTTGTCAGAGACCGCGCAGACTTGGGATTTTCGCACTCATAGGGCACCGCAGCCGACGCGCACGATACGAGTGAGCCAATTAGACGGCGCCGAAATTGTCTTGTCAGAGACCGCGCAGTCTTGGGATTTTCGCTCTCATAGGGCACCGCAGCCGACGCGGGCGATACGAGTGAGCCAATTAGACGGCGCCGAAATGGTCTTGTCAGAGACCGCGCAGTCTTGGGATTTTCGCTCTCATAGGGCACCGCAGCCGACGCGGGCGATACGAGTGAGCCAATTAGACGGCGCCGAAATTGTCTTGTCAGAGACCGCGCAGACTTGGGATTTTCGCACTCATAGGGCACCGCAGCCGACGCGCACGATACGAGGGAGCCAATTAAATGGCGCCGAAATTTTCTTGTCAGAGACCGCGCAGTCTTGGGATTTTCGCTCTCATAGGGCACCGCAGCCGACGCGGGCGATACGAGTGAGCCAATTAGACGGCGCCGAAATGGTCTTGTCAGAGATTGCGCAGACTTGGGATTTTCGCACTCATAGGGCACCGCAGCCGACGCGCACGATACGAGGGAGCCAATTAAACGGCGCCGAAATTGTCTTGTCAGAGACCGCGCAGTCTTGGGATTTTCACTATCATAGGGCACCGCAGCCAAAGCGCGCGATACGAGTGAGCCAATTAAACGGCGCCGAAATTTTCTTGTCAGAGACCGCGCAGTCTTGGGATTTTCGCTCTCATAGGGCACCGCAGCCGACGCGGGCGATACGAGTGAGCCAATTAGACGGCGCCGAAATTGTCTTGTCAGAGACCGCGCAGTCTTGGGATTTTCGCTCTCATAGGGCACCGCAGCCAAAGCGCGCGATACGAGTGAGCCAATTAGACGGCGCCGAAATTGTCTTGTCAGAGACCGCGCAGACTTGGGATTTTCGTACTCATAGGGCACCGCAGCCGACGCGCACGATACGAGGGAGCCAATTAAACGGCGCCGAAATTTTCTTGTCAGAGACCGCGCAGTCTTGGGATTTTCACTCTCATAGGGCACCGCAGCCAAAGCGCGCGATACGAGTGAGCCAATTAGACGGCGCCGAAATTGTCTTGTCAGAGACCGCGCAGTCTTGGGATTTTCGCTCTCATAGGGCACCGCAGCCAAAGCGCGCGATACGAGTGAGCCAATTAAACGGCGCCGAAATTGACTTGTCAAAGACCGCGCAGTCTTGGGATTTTCGCTCTCATAGGGCACCGCAGCCAAAGCGCGCGATACGAGTGAGCCAATTAAACGGCGCCGAAATTGTCTTGTCAGAGACCGCGTAGTCTTGGGATTTTCGCTCTTATAGGGCACCGCAGCCAAAGCGCGCGATACGAGTGAGTCAATTAAACGGCGCCGAAATTGTCTTGTCAGAGACCGCGCAGTCTTGGGATTTTCGCTCTTATAGGGCACCGCAGCCAAAGCGCGCAATACGAGCGAGCCAATTAAACGGCGCCGAAATTGTCTTGTCAAAGACCGCGCAGTCTTGGGATTTTCGCTCTTATAGGGCACCGCAGCCAAAGCGCGCGATACGAGTGAGCCAATTAAACGGCGCCGAAATTGTCTTGTCAGAGACCGCGCAGTCTTGGGATTTTCGCTCTCATAGGGCACCGCAGCCGACGCGCGCGATCCGAGTGAGCCAATTAAACGGCGCCGAAATTGTCTTGTGAGAGACCGCGCAGTCTTGGGATATTCGCTCTCATAGGGCAGCGCAGCCGACGCGCGCGGTACGCGTGAGCCAATTAGACGGCGCCGAAATCGTCTTGTCAGAGACCGCGCAGTCTTGGGATTTTCGCTCTCATAGGGCACCCCAGCCGACGCGCACGATACGAGTGAGCCAATTAGACGGCGCCGAAATTGTCTTGTCAGAGACCGCGCAGACTTGGGATTTTCGCACTCATAGGGCACCGCAGCCGACGCGCACGATACGAGGGAGCCAATTAAACGGCGCCGAAATTGTCTTGTCAGAGACCGCGCAGTCTTGGGATTTTCGCTCTCATAGGGCACCGCAGCCGACGCGGGCGATACGAGTGAGCCAATTAGACGGCGCCGAAATTGTCTTGTCAGAGACCGCGCAGACTTGGGATTTTCGCACTCATAGGGCACCGCAGCCGACGCGCACGATACGAGGGAGCCAATTAAACGGCGCCGAAATTTTCTTGTCAGAGACCGCGCAGTCTTGGGATTTTCGCTTTCATAGGGCACCGCAGCCGACGCGGGCGATACGAGTGAGCCAATTAGACGGCGCCGAAATGGTCTTGTCAGAGATTGCGCAGACTTGGGATTTTCGCACTCATAGGGCACCGCAGCCGACGCGCACGATACGAGGGAGCCAATTAAACGGCGCCGAAATTGTCTTGTCAGAGACCGCGCAGTCTTGGGATTTTCACTATCATAGGGCACCGCAGCCAAAGCGCGCGATACGAGTGAGCCAATTAAACGGCGCCGAAATTTTCTTGTCAGAGACCGCGCAGTCTTGGGATTTTCGCTCTCATAGGGCACCGCAGCCGACGCGGGCGATACGAGTGAGCCAATTAGACGGCGCCGAAATTGTCTTGTCAGAGACCGCGCAGTCTTGGGATTTTCGCTCTCATAGGGCACCGCAGCCAAAGCGCGCGATACGAGTGAGCCAATTAGACGGCGCCGAAATTGTCTTGTCAGAGACCGCGCAGACTTGGGATTTTCGTACTCATAGGGCACCGCAGCCGACGCGCACGATACGAGGGAGCCAATTAAACGGCGCCGAAATTTTCTTGTCAGAGACCGCGCAGTCTTGGGATTTTCACTCTCATAGGGCACCGCAGCCAAAGCGCGCGATACGAGTGAGCCAATTAGACGGCGCCGAAATTGTCTTGTCAGAGACCGCGCAGTCTTGGGATTTTCGCTCTCATAGGGCACCGCAGCCAAAGCGCGCGATACGAGTGAGCCAATTAAACGGCGCCGAAATTGACTTGTCAAAGACCGCGCAGTCTTGGGATTTTCGCTCTCATAGGGCACCGCAGCCAAAGCGCGCGATACGAGTGAGCCAATTAAACGGCGCCGAAATTGTCTTGTCAGAGACCGCGTAGTCTTGGGATTTTCGCTCTTATAGGGCACCGCAGCCAAAGCGCGCGATACGAGTGAGTCAATTAAACGGCGCCGAAATTGTCTTGTCAGAGACCGCGCAGTCTTGGGATTTTCGCTCCTATAGGGCACCGCAGCCAAAGCGCGCAATACGAGCGAGCCAATTAAACGGCGCCGAAATTGTCTTGTCAAAGACCGCGCAGTCTTAGGATTTTCGCTCTTATAGGGCACCGCAGCCAAAGCGCGCGATACGAGTGAGCCAATTAAACGGCGCCGAAATTGTCTTGTCAGAGACCGCGCAGTCTTGGGATTTTCGCTCTCATAGGGCACCGCAGCCAAAGCGCGCTATACGAGTGAGCCAATTAGACGGCGCCGAAATTTTCTTGTCAGAGACCGCGCAGTCTTGGGATTTTCACTCTCATAGGGCACCGCAGCCAAAGCGCGCGATACGAGTGAGCCAATTAGACGGCGCCGAAATTGTCTTGTCAGAGACCGCGCAGTCTTGGGATTTTCGCTCTCATAGGGCACCGCAGCCAAAGCGCGCGATACGAGTGAGCCAATTAAACGGCGCCGAAATTGACTTGTCAAAGACCGCGCAGTCTTGGGATTTTCGCTCTCATAGGGCACCGCAGCCAAAGCGCGCGATACGAGTGAGCCAATTAAACGGCGCCGAAATTGTCTTGTCAGAGACCGCGTAGTCTTGGGATTTTCGCTCTTATAGGGCACCGCAGCCAAAGCGCGCGATACGAGTGAGTCAATTAAACGGCACCGAAATTGTCTTGTCAGAGACCGCGCAGTCTTGGGATTTTCGCTCTTATAGGGCACCGCAGCCAAAGCGCGCAATACGAGCGAGCCAATTAAACGGCGCCGAAATTGTCTTGTCAAAGACCGCGCAGTCTTGGGATTTTCGCTCTTATAGGGCACCGCAGCCAAAGCGCGCGATACGAGTGAGCCAATTAAACGGCGCCGAAATTGTCTTGTCAGAGACCGCGCAGTCTTGGGATTTTCGCTCTCATAGGGCACCGCAGCCAAAGCGCGCGATACGAGTGAGCCAATTAGACGGCGCTGAAATTGTCTTGTCAGAGACCGCGCAGTTTTGGGATTTTCGCTCTCATCGGGCACCGCAGCCAAAGCACGCGATACGAGTGAGCCAATTAAACGGCGCCGAAATTGTCTTGTCAGAGACCGCGCAGTCTTGGGATTTTCGCTCTCATAGGGCACCGCAGCCAAAGCGCGCGATACGAGTGAGCCAATTAGACGGCGCCGAAATTTTCTTGTCAGAGACCGCGCAGTCTTGGGATTTTCACTCTCATAGGGCACCGCAGCCAAAGCGCGCGATACGAGTGAGCCAATTAGACGGCGCCGAAATTGACTTGTCAGAGACCGCGCAGTCTTGGGATTTTCGCTCTCATAGGGCACCGCAGCCAAAGCGCGCGATACGAGTGAACCAATTAAACGGCGCCGAAATTGACTTGTCAAAGACCACGCAGTCTTGGGATTTTCGCTCTCATAGGGCACCGCAGCCAAAGCGCGCGATACGAGTGAGCCAATTAAACGGCGCCGAAATTGTCTTGTCAGAGACCGCGTAGTCTTGGGATTTTCGCTCTTATAGGGCACCGCAGCCAAAGCGCGCGATACGAGTGAGTCAATTAAACGGCACCGAAATTGTCTTGTCAGAGACCGCGCAGTCTTGGGATTTTCGCTCTTATAGGGCACCGCAGCCAAAGCGCGCAATACGAGCGAGCCAATTAAACGGCGCCGAAATTGTCTTGTCAAAGACCGCGCAGTCTTGGGATTTTCGCTCTTATAGGGCACCGCAGCCAAAGCGCGCGATACGAGTGAGCCAATTAAACGGCGCCGAAATTGTCTTGTCAGAGACCGCGCAGTCTTGGGATTTTCGCTCTCATAGGGCACCGCAGCCAAAGCGCGCGATACGAGTGAGCCAATTAGACGGCGCCGAAATTGTCTTGTCAGAGACCGCGCAGTTTTGGGATTTTCGCTCTCATCGGACACCGCAGCCAAAGCACGCGATACGAGTGAGCCAATTAAACGGCGCCGAAATTGTCTTGTCAGAGACCGCGCAGTCTTGGGATTTTCGCTCTCATAGGGCACCGCAGCCAAAGCGCGCGATACGAGTGAGCCAATTAAACGGCGCCGAAATTGACTTGTCAAAGACCGCGCAGTCTTGGGATTTTCGCTCTCATAGGGCACCGCAGCCAAAGCGCGCGATACGAGTGAGCCAATTAAACGGCGCCGAAATTGTCTTGTCAGAGACCGCGTAGTCTTGGGATTTTCGTTCTTATAGGGCACCGCAGCCAAAGCGCGCGATACGAGTGAGTCAATTAAACGGCGCCGAAATTGTCTTGTCAGAGACCGCGCAGTCTTGGGATTTTCGCTCTTATAGGGCACCGCAGCCAAAGCGCGCAATACGAGCGAGCCAATTAAACGGCGCCGAAATTGTCTTGTCAAAGACCGCGCAGTCTTGGGATTTTCGCTCTTTTAGGGCACCGCAGCCAAAGCGCGTGATACGAGTGAGCCAATTAAACGGCGCCGAAATTGTCTTGTCAGAGACCGCGCAGTCTTGGGATTTTCGCTCTCATAGGGCACCGCAGCCAAAGCGCGCGATACGAGTGAGCCAATTAGACGGCGCCGAAATTGTCTTGTCAGAGACCGCGCAGTTTTGGGATTTTCGCTCTCATCGGGCACCGCAGCCAAAGCACGCGATACGAGTGAGCCAATTAAACGGCGCCGAAATTGTCTTGTCAGAGACCGCACAGTCTTGGGATTTTCGCTCTCATAGGGCACCGCAGCCAAAGCGCGCGATACGAGTGAGCCAATTAAACGGCGCCGAAATTGTCTTGTCAGAGACCGCGCAGTCGGGATTTTTGCTCTCATAGGGCACAGCAGCCAAAGCGCGCGATACGAGTGAGCCAATTAAACGGCGCCGAAATTGTCTTGTCAAAGACCGCGCAGTCTTGGGATTTTCGCTCTCATAGGGCACCGCAGCCAAAGCGCGCGATACGAGTGAGCCAATTAAACGGCGCCGAAATTGTCTTGTCAGAGACCGCGCAGTCTTGGGATTTTCACTCTCATAGGGCACCGCAGCCGACGCGCGCGATACGAGAGAGCCAATTAGATGGCGCCGACATTGTCTTGTCAGAGAATGCGCAGTCTTGGGATTTTCGCTATCTTAGGGCTCCGCAACGGACGCGCACGATACGAGTGAGCCAATTAAACGGTGACGAAATTGTCTTGTCAGAGACCGCGCAGTCTTGGGATTTTCGCTCTCATAGGGCACCGCAGCCAAAGCGCGCGATACGAGTGAGCCAATTAGACGGCGCCGAAATTTTCTTGTCAGAGACCGCGCAGTCTTGGGACTTTCGCTCTCATAGGGCACCGCAGCCGACGCGGGCGATACGAGTGAGCCAATTAGACGGCGCCGAAATGGTCTTGTCAGAGACCGCGCAGACTTGGGATTTTCGCACTCATAGGGCACCGCAGCCGACGCGCGCGATACGAGTGAGCCAATTAGACGGCGCCGAAATTGTCTTGTCAGAGACCGCGCAGTCTTGGGATTTTCGCTCTCTTAGGGCCCCGCAGCCGACGCGCGCGATACGAGGGAGCCAATTAAACTGCGCCGAAATTGTCTTGTCGGAGACCGCGCAGTCTTGGGATTTTCGCTCTCATAGGGCACCGCAGCCGACGCGCGCGATCCGAGTGAGCCAATTAAACGGCGCCGAAATTGTCTTGTGAGAGACCGCGCAGTCTTGGGATATTCGCTCTCATAGGGCAGCGCAGCCGACGCGCGCGGTACGCGTGAGCCAATTAGACGGCGCCGAAATCGTCTTGTCAGAGACCGCGCAGTCTTGGGATTTTCGCTCTCATAGGGCACCCCAGCCGACGCGCACGATACGAGTGAGCCAATTAGACGGCGCCGAAATTGTCTTGTCAGAGACCGCGCAGACTTGGGATTTTCGCACTCATAGGGCACCGCAGCCGACGCGCACGATACGAGGGAGCCAATTAAACGGCGCCGAAATTGTCTTGTCAGAGACCGCGCAGACTTGGGATTTTCGCTCTCATAGGGCGCCGCAGCCGACGCGGGCGATACGAGTGAGCCAATTAGACGGCGCCGAAATTGTCTTGTCAGAGACCGCGCAGACTTGGGATTTTCGCTCTCATAGAGCACCGCAGCCGACGCGGGCGATACGAGTGAGCCAATTAGACGGCGCCGAAATTGTCTTGTCAGAGACCGCGCAGACTTGGGATTTTCGCTCTCATAGGGCACCGCAGCCGACGCGGGCGATACGAGTGAGCCAATTAGACGGCGCCGAAATTGTCTTGTCAGAGACCGCGCAGACTTGGGATTTTCGCACTCATAGGGCACCGCAGCCGACGCGCACGATACGAGTGAGCCAATTAAAGGGCGCCGAAATTTTCTTGTCAGAGACCGCGCAGACTTGGGATTTTCGCTCTCATAGGGCACCGCAGCCGACGCGGGCGATACTAGTGAGCCAATTAGACGGCGCCGAAATGGTCTTGTCAGAGACCGCGCAGACTTGGGATTTTCGCACTCATAGGGCACCGCAGCCGACGCGCACGATACGAGTGAGCCAATTAGACGGCGCCGAAATTGTCTTGTCAGAGACCGCGCAGACTTGGGATTTTCGCTCTCATAGGGCACCGCAGCCGACGCGGGCGATACAAGTGAGCCAATTAGACGGCGCCGAAATTGTCTTGTCAGAGACCGCGCAGACTTGGGATTTTCGCACTCATTGGGCACCGCAGCCGACGCGGGCGATACGAGGGAGCCAATTAAACGGCGCCGAAATTGTCTTGTCAGAGACCGCGCAGACTTGGGATTTTCGCACTCATAGGGCACCGCAGCCGACGCGCACGATACGAGTGAGCCAATTAAACGGCGCCGAAATTTTCTTGTCAGAGACCGCGCAGACTTGGGATTTTCGCTCTCATAGGGCACCGCAGCCGACGCGGGCGATACTAGTGAGCCAATTAGACGGCGCCGAAATGGTCTTGTCAGAGACCGCGCAGACTTGGGATTTTCGCACTCATAGGGCACCGCAGCCGACGCGCACGATACGAGTGAGCCAATTAGACGGCGCCGAAATTGCCTTGTCAGAGACCGCGCAGTCTTGGGATTTTCGCTCTCATAGGGCACCGCAGCCGACGCGGGCGATACGAGTGAGCCAATTAGACGGCGCCGAAATGGTCTTGTCAGAGACCGCGCAGTCTTGGGATTTTCGCTCTCATAGGGCACCGCAGCCGACGCGGGCGATACGAGTGAGCCAATTAGACGGCGCCGAAATTGTCTTGTCAGAGACCGCGCAGACTTGGGATTTTCGCACTCATAGGGCACCGCAGCCGACGCGCACGATACGAGGGAGCCAATTAAACGGCGCCGAAATTTTCTTGTCAGAGACCGCGCAGTCTTGGGATTTTCGCTCTCATAGGGCACCGCAGCCGACGCGGGCGATACGAGTGAGCCAATTAGACGGCGCCGAAATGGTCTTGTCAGAGATTGCGCAGACTTGGGATTTTTGCACTCATAGGGCACCGCAGCCGACGCGCACGATACGAGGGAGCCAATTAAACGGCGCCGAAATTGTCTTGTCAGAGACCGCGCAGTCTTGGGATTTTCACTATCATAGGGCACCGCAGCCAAAGCGCGCGATACGAGTGAGCAAATTAAACGGCGCCGAAATTTTCTTGTCAGAGACCGCGCAGTCTTGGGATTTTCGCTCTCATAGGGCACCGCAGCCGACGCGGGCGATACGAGTGAGCCAATTAGACGGCGCCGAAATTGTCTTGTCAGAGACCGCGCAGTCTTGGGATTTTCGCTCTCATAGGGCACCGCAGCCAAAGCGCGCGATACGAGTGAGCCAATTAGACGGCGCCGAAATTGTCTTGTCAGAGACCGCGCAGACTTGGGATTTTCGTACTCATAGGGCACCGCAGCCGACGCGCACGATACGAGGGAGCCAATTAAACGGCGCCGAACTTTTCTTGTCAGAGACCGCGCAGTCTTGGGATTTTCACTCTCATAGGGCACCGCAGCCAAAGCGCGCGATACGAGTGAGCCAATTAGACGGCGCCGAAATTGTCTTGTCAGAGACCGCGCAGTCTTGGGATTTTCGCTCTCATAGGGCACCGCAGCCAAAGCCCGCGATACGAGTGAGCCAATTAAACGGCGCCGAAATTGACTTGTCAAAGACCGCGCAGTCTTGGGATTTTCGCTCTCATAGGGCACCGCAGCCAAAGCGCGCGATACGAGTGAGCCAATTAAACGGCGCCGAAATTGTCTTGTCAGAGACCGCGTAGTCTTGGGATTTTCGCTCTTATAGGGCACCGCAGCCAAAGCGCGCGATACGAGTGAGTCAATTAAACGGCGCCGAAATTGTCTTGTCAGAGACCGCGCAGTCTTGGGATTTTCGCTCTTATAGGGCACCGCAGCCAAAGCGCGCAATACGAGCGAGCCAATTAAACGGCGCCGAAATTGTCTTGTCAAAGACCGCGCAGTCTTGGGATTTTCGCTCTTATAGGGCACCGCAGCCAAAGCGCGCGATACGAGTGAGCCAATTAAACGGCGCCGAAATTGTCTTGTCAGAGACCGCGCAGTCTTGGGATTTTCGCTCTCATAGGGCACCGCAGCCAAAGCGCGCGATACGAGTGAGCCAATTAGACGGCGCCGAAATTTTCTTGTCAGAGACCGCGCAGTCTTGGGATTTTCACTCTCATAGGGCACCGCAGCCAAAGCGCGCGATACGAGTGAGCCAATTAGACGGCGCCGAAATTGTCTTGTCAGAGACCGCGCAGTCTTGGGATTTTCGCTCTCATAGGGCACCGCAGCCAAAGCGCGCGATACGAGTGAGCCAATTAAACGGCGCCGAAATTGACTTGTCAAAGACCGCGCAGTCTTGGGATTTTCGCTCTCATAGGGCACCGCAGCCAAAGCGCGCGATACGAGTGAGCCAATTAAACGGCGCCGAAATTGTCTTGTCAGAGACCGCGTAGTCTTGGGATTTTCGCTCTTATAGGGCACCGCAGCCAAAGCGCGCGATACGAGTGAGTCAATTAAACGGCGCCGAAATTGTCTTGTCAGAGACCGCGCAGTCTTGGGATTTTCGCTCTTATAGGGCACCGCAGCCAAAGCGCGCAATACGAGCGAGCCAATTAAACGGCGCCGAAATTGTCTTGTCAAAGACCGCGCAGTCTTGGGATTTTCGCTCTTATAGGGCACCGCAGCCAAAGCGCGCGATACGAGTGAGCCAATTAAACGGCGCCGAAATTGTCTTGTCAGAGACCGCGCAGTCTTGGGATTTTCGCTCTCATAGGGCACCGCAGCCAAAGCGCGCGATACGAGTGAGCCAATTAGACGGCGCCGAAATTGTCTTGTCAGAGACCGCGCAGTTTTGGGATTTTCGCTCTCATCGGGCACCGCAGCCAAAGCACGCGATACGAGTGAGCCAATTAAACGGCGCCGAAATTGTCTTGTCAGAGACCGCGCAGTCTTGGGATTTTCGCTCTCATAGGGCACCGCAGCCAAAGCGCGCGATACGAGTTAGCCAATTAAACGGCGCCGAAATTGTCTTGTCAGAGACCGCGCAGTCTTGGGATTTTCGCTCTCATAGGGCACCGCAGCCAAAGCGCGCGATACGAGTGAGCCAATTAAACGGCGCCGAAATTGACTTGTCAAAGACCGCGCAGTCTTGGGATTTTCGCTCTCATAGGGCACCGCAGCCAAAGCGCGCGATACGAGTGAGCCAATTAAACGGCGCCGAAATTGTCTTGTCAGAGACCGCGTAGTCTTGGGATTTTCGTTCTTATAGGGCACCGCAGCCAAAGCGCGCGATACGAGTGAGTCAATTAAACGGCGCCGAAATTGTCTTGTCAGAGACCGCGCAGTCTTGGGATTTTCGCTCTTATAGGGCACCGCAGCCAAAGCGCGCAATACGAGCGAGCCAATTAAACGGCGCCGAAATTGTCTTGTCAAAGACCGCGCAGTCTTGGGATTTTCGCTCTTTTAGGGCACCGCAGCCAAAGCGCGTGATACGAGTGAGCCAATTAAACGGCGCCGAAATTGTCTTGTCAGAGACCGCGCAGTCTTGGGATTTTCGCTCTCATAGGGCACCGCAGCCAAAGCGCGCGATACGAGTGAGCCAATTAGACGGCGCCGAAATTGTCTTGTCAGAGACCGCGCAGTTTTGGGATTTTTGCTCTCATCGGGCACCGCAGCCAAAGCACGCGATACGAGTGAGCCAATTAAACGGCGCCGAAATTGTCTTGTCAGAGACCGCACAGACTTGGGATTTTCGCTTTCATAGGGCACCGCAGCCAAAGCGCGCGATACGAGTGAGCCAATTAAACGGCGCCGAAATTGTCTTGTCAGAGACCGCGCAGTCGGGATTTTTGCTCTCATAGGGCACAGCAGCCAAAGCGCGCGATACGAGTGAGCCAATTAAACGGCGCCGAAATTGTCTTGTCAAAGACCGCGCAGTCTTGGGATTTTCGCTCTCATAGGGCACCGCAGCCAAAGCGCGCGATACGAGTGAGCCAATTAAACGGCGCCGAAATTGTCTTGTCAGAGACCGCGCAGTCTTGGGATTTTCACTCTCATAGGGCACCGCAGCCGACGCGCGCGATACGAGAGAGCCAATTAGATGGCGCCGACATTGTCTTGTCAGAGACCGCGCAGTCTTGGGATTTTCGCTCTGTTAGGGCTCCGCAACGGACGCGCACGATACGAGTGAGCCAATTAAACGGTGACGAAATTGTCTTGTCAGAGACCGCGCAGTCTTGGGATTTTCGCTCTCATAGGGCACCGCAGCCAAAGCGCGCGATACGAGTGAGCCAATTAGACGGCGCCGAAATTTTCTTGTCAGAGACCGCGCAGTCTTGGGACTTTCGCTCTCATAGGGCACCGCAGCCGACGCGGGCGATACGAGTGAGCCAATTAGACGGCGCCGAAATGGTCTTGTCAGAGACCGCGCAGACTTGGGATTTTCGCACTCATAGGGCACCGCAGCCGACGCGCGCGATACGAGTGAGCCAATTAGACGGCGCCGAAATTGTCTTGTCAGAGACCGCGCAGTCTTGGGATTTTCGCTCTCTTAGGGCCCCGCAGCCGACGCGCGCGATACGAGGGAGCCAATTAAACTGCGCCGAAATTGTCTTGTCGGAGACCGCGCAGTCTTGGGATTTTCGCTCTCATAGGGCACCGCAGCCGACGCGCGCGATCCGAGTGAGCCAATTAAACGGCGCCGAAATTGTCTTGTGAGAGACCGCGCAGTCTTGGGATATTCGCTCTCATAGGGCAGCGCAGCCGACGCGCGCGGTACGCGTGAGCCAATTAGACGGCGCCGAAATCGTCTTGTCAGAGACCGCGCAGTCTTGGGATTTTCGCTCTCATAGGGCACCCCAGCCGACGCGCACGATACGAGTGAGCCAATTAGACGGCGCCGAAATTGTCTTGTCAGAGACCGCGCAGACTTGGGATTTTCGCACTCATAGGGCACCGCAGCCGACGCGCACGATACGAGGGAGCCAATTAAACGGCGCCGAAATTGTCTTGTCAGAGACCGCGCAGACTTGGGATTTTCGCTCTCATAGGGCGCCGCAGCCGACGCGGGCGATACGAGTGAGCCAATTAGACGGCGCCGAAATTGTCTTGTCAGAGACCGCGCAGACTTGGGATTTTCGCTCTCATAGAGCACCGCAGCCGACGCGGGCGATACGAGTGAGCCAATTAGACGGCGCCGAAATTGTCTTGTCAGAGACCGCGCAGACTTGGGATTTTCGCACTCATAGGGCACCGCAGCCGACGCGGGCGATACGAGTGAGCCAATTAGACGGCGCCGAAATTGTCTTGTCAGAGACCGCGCAGACTTGGGATTTTCGCACTCATAGGGCACCGCAGCCGACGCGCACGATACGAGTGAGCCAATTAAACGGCGCCGAAATTTTCTTGTCAGAGACCGCGCAGACTTGGGATTTTCGCTCTCATAGGGCACCGCAGCCGACGCGGGCGATACTAGTGAGCCAATTAGACGGCGCCGAAATGGTCTTGTCAGAGACCGCGCAGACTTGGGATTTTCGCACTCATAGGGCACCGCAGCCGACGCGCACGATACGAGTGAGCCAATTAGACGGCGCCGAAATTGTCTTGTCAGAGACCACGCAGACTTGGGATTTTCGCTCTCATAGGGCACCGCAGCCGACGCGGGCGATACGAGTGAGCCAATTAGACGGCGCCAAAATTGTCTTGTCAGAGACCGCGCAGACTTGGGATTTTCGCACTCATTGGGCACCGCAGCCGACGCGGGCGATACGAGGGAGCCAATTAAACGGCGCCGAAATTGTCTTGTCAGAGACCGCGCAGACTTGGGATTTTCGCACTCATAGGGCACCGCAGCCGACGCGCACGATACGAGTGAGCCAATTAAACGGCGGCGAAATTTTCTTGTCAGAGACCGCGCAGACTTGGGATTTTCGCTCTCATAGGGCACCGCAGCCGACGCGGGCGATACTAGTGAGCCAATTAGACGGCGCCGAAATGGTCTTGTCAGAGACCGCGCAGACTTGGGATTTTCGCGCTCATAGGGCACCGCAGCCGACGCGCACGATACGAGTGAGCCAATTAGATGGCGCCGAAATTGTCTTGTCAGAGACCGCGCAGTCTTGGGATTTTCGCTCTCATAGGGCACCGCAGCCGACGCGGGCGATACGAGTGAGCCAATTAGACGGCGCCGAAATGGTCTTGTCAGAGACCGCGCAGTCTTGGGATTTTCGCTCTCATAGGGCACCGCAGCCGACGCGGGCGATACGAGTGAGCCAATTAGACGGCGCCGAAATTGTCTTGTCAGAGACCGCGCAGACTTGGGATTTTCGCACTCATAGGGCACCGCAGCCGACGCGCACGATACGAGGGAGCCAATTAAACGGCGCCGAAATTTTCTTGTCAGAGACCGCGCAGTCTTGGGATTTTCGCTCTCATAGGGCACCGCAGCCGACGCGGGCGATACGAGTGAGCCAATTAGACGGCGCCGAAATGGTCTTGTCAGAGATTGCGCAGACTTGGGATTTTCGCACTCATAGGGCACCGCAGCCGACGCGCACGATACGAGGGAGCCAATTAAACGGCGCCGAAATTGTCTTGTCAGAGACCGCGCAGTCTTGGGATTTTCACTATCATAGGGCACCGCAGCCAAAGCGCGCGATACGAGTGAGCCAATTAAACGGCGCCGAAATTTTCTTGTCAGAGACCGCGCAGTCTTGGGATTTTCGCTCTCATAGGGCACCGCAGCCGACGCGGGCGATACGAGTGAGCCAATTAGACGGCGCCGAAATTGTCTTGTCAGAGACCGCGCAGTCTTGGGATTTTCGCTCTCATAGGGCACCGCAGCCAAAGCGCGCGATACGAGTGAGCCAATTAGACGGCGCCGAAATTGTCTTGTCAGAGACCGCGCAGACTTGGGATTTTCGTACTCATAGGGCACCGCAGCCGACGCGCACGATACGAGGGAGCCAATTAAACGGCGCCGAAATTTTCTTGTCAGAGACCGCGCAGTCTTGGGATTTTCACTCTCATAGGGCACCGCAGCCAAAGCGCGCGATACGAGTGAGCCAATTAGACGGCGCCGAAATTGTCTTGTCAGAGACCGCGCAGTCTTGGGATTTTCGCTCTCATAGGGCACCGCAGCCAAAGCGCGCGATACGAGTGAGCCATTTAAACGGCGCCGAAATTGACTTGTCAAAGACCGCGCAGTCTTGGGATTTTCGCTCTCATAGGGCACCGCAGCCAAAGCGCGCGATACGAGTGAGCCAATTAAACGGCGCCGAAATTGTCTTGTCAGAGACCGCGTAGTCTTGGGATTTTCGCTCTTATAGGGCACCGCAGCCAAAGCGCGCGATACGAGTGAGTCAATTAAACGGCGCCGAAATTGTCTTGTCAGAGACCGCGCAGTCTTGGGATTTTCGCTCTTATAGGGCACCGCAGCCAAAGCGCGCAATACGAGCGAGCCAATTAAACGGCGCCGAAATTGTCTTGTCAAAGACCGCGCAGTCTTGGGATTTTCGCTCTTATAGGGCACCGCAGCCAAAGCGCGCGATACGAGTGAGCCAATTAAACGGCGCCGAAATTGTCTTGTCAGAGACCGCGCAGTCTTGGGATTTTCGCTCTCATAGGGCACTGCAGCCAAAGCGCGCGATACGAGTGAGCCAATTAGACGGCGCCGAAATTTTCTTGTCAGAGACCGCGCAGTCTTGGGATTTTCACTCTCATAGGGCACCGCAGCCAAAGCGCGCGATACGAGTGAGCCAATTAAACGGCGCCGAAATTGTCTTGTCAGAGACCGCGCAGTCTTGGGATTTTCGCTCTCATAGGGCACCGCAGCCAAAGCGCGCGATACGAGTGAGCCAATTAAACGGCGCCGAAATTGACTTGTCAAAGACCGCGCAGTCTTGGGATTTTCGCTCTCATAGGGCACCGCAGCCAAAGCGCGCGATACGAGTGAGCCAATTAAACGGCGCCGAAATTGTCTTGTCAGAGACCGCGTAGTCTTGGGATTTTCGCTCTTATAGGGCACCGCAGCCAAAGCGCGCGATACGAGTGAGTCAATTAAACGGCGCCGAAATTGTCTTGTCAGAGACCGCGCAGTCTTGGGATTTTCGCTCTTATAGGGCACCGCAGCCAAAGCGCGCAATACGAGCGAGCCAATTAAACGGCGCCGAAATTGTCTTGTCAAAGACCGCGCAGTCTTGGGATTTTCGCTCTTATAGGGCACCGCAGCCAAAGCGCGCGATACGAGTGAGCCAATTAAACGGCGCCGAAATTGTCTTGTCAGAGACCGCGCAGTTTTGGGATTTTCGCTCTCATCGGGCACCGCAGCCAAAGCACGCGATACGAGTGAGCCAATTAAACGGCGCCGAAATTGTCTTGTCAGAGACCGCGCAGTCTTGGGATTTTCGCTCTCATAGGGCACCGCAGCCAAAGCGCGCGATACGAGTTAGCCAATTAAACGGCGCCGAAATTGTCTTGTCAGAGACCGCGCAGTCGGGATTTTTGCTCTCATAGGGCACAGCAGCCAAAGCGCGCGATACGAGTGAGCCAATTAAACGGCGCCGAAATTGTCTTGTCAAAGACCGCGCAGTCTTGGGATTTTCGCTCTCATAGGGCACCGCAGCCAAAGCGCGCGATACGAGTGAGCCAATTAAACGGCGCCGAAATTGTCTTGTCAGAGACCGCGCAGTCTTGGGATTTTCCCTCTCATAGGGCACCGCAGCCGACGCGCGCGATACGAGAGAGCCAATTAGATGGCGCCGACATTGTCTTGTCAGAGACCGCGCAGTCTTGGGATTTTCGCTCTCTTAGGGCTCCGCAACGGACGCGCACGATACGAGTGAGCCAATTAAACGGTGACGAAATTGTCTTGTCAGAGACCGCGCAGTCTTGGGATTTTCGCTCTCATAGGGCACCGCAGCCAAAGCGCGCGATACGAGTGAGCCAATTAGACGGCGCCGAAATTTTCTTGTCAGAGACCGCGCAGTCTTGGGACTTTCGCTCTCATAGGGCACCGCAGCCGACGCGGGCGATACGAGTGAGCCAATTAGACGGCGCCGAAATGGTCTTGTCAGAGACCGCGCAGACTTGGGATTTTCGCACTCATAGGGCACCGCAGCCGACGCGCGCGATACGAGTGAGCCAATTAGACGGCGCCGAAATTGTCTTGTCAGAGACCGCGCAGTCTTGGGATTTTCGCTCTCATAGGGCACCGCAGCCGACGCGCGCGATCCGAGTGAGCCAATTAAACGGCGCCGAAATTGTCTTGTGAGAGACCGCGCAGTCTTGGGATATTCGCTCTCATACGGCAGCGCAGCCGACGCGCGCGGTACGAGTGAGCCAATTAGACGGCGCCGAAATCGTCTTGTCAGAGACCGCGCAGTCTTGGGATTTTCGCTCTCATAGGGCACCCCAGCCGACGCGCGCGATACGAGTGAGCCAATTAGACGGCGCCGAAATTGTCTTGTCAGAGACCGCGCAGACTTGGGATTTTCGCACTCATAGGGCACCGCAGCCGACGCGCACGATACGAGGGAGCCAATTAAACGGCGCCGAAATTGTCTTGTCAGAGACCGCGCAGACTTGGGATTTTCGCTCTCATAGGGCACCGCAGCCGACGCGGGCGATACGAGTGAGCCAATTAGACGGCGCCGAAATTGTCTTGTCAGAGACCGCGCAGACTTGGGATTTTCGCTCTCATAGAGCACCGCAGCCGACGCGGGCGATACGAGTGAGCCAATTAGACGGCGCCGAAATTGTCTTGTCAGAGACCGCGCAGACTTGGGATTTTCGCTCTCATAGGGCACCGCAGCCGACGCGGGCGATACGAGTGAGCCAATTAGACGGCGCCGAAATTGTCTTGTCAGAGACCGCGCAGACTTGGGATTTTCGCACTGATAGGGCACCGCAGCCGACGCGGGCGATACGAGTGAGCCAATTAGACGGCGCCGAAATTGTCTTGTCAGAGACCGCGCAGACTTGGGATTTTCGCTCTCATAGGGCACCGCAGCCGACGCGGGCGATACGAGTGAGCCAATCAGACGGCGCCGAAATTGTCTTGTCAGAGACCGCGCAGACTTGGGATTTCGCTCTCATAGGGCACCGCAGCCGACGCGGGCGATACGAGTGAGCCGATTAGACGGCGCCGAAATTGTCTTGTCAGAGACCGCGCAGACTTGGGATTTTCGCTCTCATAGGGCACCGCAGCCGACGCGCACGATACGAGGGAGCCAATTAAACGGCGCCGAAATTTTCTTGTCAGAGACCGCGCAGACTTGGGATTTTCGCTCTCATAGGGCACCGCAGCCGACGCGGGCGATACGAGTGAGCCAATTAGACGGCGCCGAAATGGTCTTGTCAGAGACCGCGCAGACTTGGGATTTTCGCACTCATAGGGCACCGCAGCCGACGCGCACGATACGAGTGAGCCAATTAAACGGCGCCGAAATTGTCTTGTCAGAGACCGCGCAGACTTGGGATTTTCGCTCTCATAGGGCACCGCAGCCGACGCGGGCGATACGAGTGAGCCAATTAGACGGCGCCGAAATTGTCTTGTCAGAGACCGCGCAGACTTGGGATTTTCGCACTCATAGGGCACCGCAGCCGACGCGCACGATACGAGTAAGCCAATTAAACGGCGCCGAAATTTTCTTGTCAGAGACCGCGCAGACTTGGGATTTTCGCTCTCATAGGGCACTGCAGCCGACGCGGGCGATACTACACACTAAACATCGTAACACCCTTGTGGGTGTAAATGGCTTGCCCTATAACTAACACCCATTTGAGTGCAGCAAAACGCCCAAAGAAAGGGCGTTATTCCTAACGCCCCTAAAATAGGGTGTTTTTCTCTAACACCCTTAAAGGACGGCGTTATTCCGAACACCTTTCAATTAGGGTGTGATTACACTGTACACCTTTTTATTAGAGCGTTATGTCTGCGCAGTACGCCATCTAAATTGTTTGTATCAACGCCAGAAAGGGAAATAAAAAAGGCGCGATTACCAACACCCATAAAGTAGGGCTTAATAACCCAAAAGAGTGCACGAGAAAATGACTGCAAATGTCTGGTTCACTTTTTTTTTTTTAATCAAGGTTCTAACAGGTTCTACAAAATTCTCTATAGACGATTGTAAGCAGGTCATCTGGCCGCAGCCATGTCTCAGCTTATGCGGGCAAGTGCGTGCAATTACAATCGTGCCAAAGGGCATAGCTAAGTTCAAGCGCACGTCATCAAACTTGGCGAAGGCAAGACTGAAAGAAATAGTTCTCTTTTATCCTCGCAATTCCACAACGACCGAGGCGCTTCTAAACCAGTGGCGGTCCGTGCGTGTAAGGTCATAAATATTTCAACCGGATATCGTTTCATAACCCGTTCAAATTGTACAACCGAAGGCCCTAGTTGAATCTCCAACTGTACTTTTCTTGTGACCTTTATGCTTCCTTGCACTGGTGACGTGGACACAACTGACAGGCTTGCAAAGACGGTACGACCGGAAGTTGCTATAGACGTAAGCGGCAGTTCATGTTTGTAAACCGTAAAATGGTGTATTGAAACGGAAGCAGGGAGCCTATGTTTGACAAATGTTTCGTTACTCCTAAAAATAAACGGAAGTGGCGGAAGTGACGATATCGTGTTTGATTGGTTAGAGGTTCAAATCACCAAAGTTACCTACTTTCGCCATTTGACCTTCCAACCAATCAAACGCGATATTGTCGCTTCAGTCACTTCCGTTTCTTTCTAGGAGAAACGAAACATTTGTCGAAGATAGCCCCCTTCGACTACTATCAGAAGCATGCTTGCAGAGTACTTACAAATAAAACAGCGATCTCATGTAATCCGTGATAGATGCATAATCCGATGCGGGCAGCACAGAACTATCCACAAACACAATGTCGAGGATGAAGGCGGTCGCTCACATTCAGCGGAAGTTTCGCGGTTGCCGATGGGCACCTCTCTGTCCTGATAGATGCGTAATTCGATTCGGGCAGCACAAAACAACGCAAACACAATGCCGAGGTTGAAGGCGGTCGATCACATTGAACGGAAGTCTCGCGGCCGCCGATGAGCAGCTCTTTGTCGAAACGCGTCCAAGAAATACAGCACAATAATTCCATGGACTCCGACGAAATAAACGACCATTTCCGAAAAGTTGGCATTAATGTATTCCGGCTGTTCACGACGAAAAATCACGGCCGCGACTCAAACGCACGAAAAACAGGAATACACTGACGGGCGCCCCCTTTTTGTAAACCGGACCTACGTGGCCCCTACAACTCGCCATAACTTGGCATACTGCAAAGACTACGGCCCCAGTAGCCCATCAGCGCGTCAGACGGAATCACGTGACAAATGTTCGTCCAAGCGTCCTTGTCCCACGGAGAGCGGTCACGTGTTTTGCGCCACCCCTCTGACTTGCTAGAAGCGGCCTTCGCACTCGTTCACAGCAACACGAAGACACAAAAGAAGGTTTCGAGGCTTATCAGAAGACGAGGTCAAAGGGGGTTGGACAAAGCCGCTAATCTCCCTCTGCTGCTTTGTATTGCCACCTGCCCTGCCCAGGGAAGGTCGCGAAATCGGACTCGCCAGGGCTTGCTTTCCGTAGTACAACCTTGAGCGTCTCAAACTGCCACTCCTGTAGACGCGCATGATCTGGTGCGGACCGCGAGATCACAAGATAAATATGAAAAACCATTTTTAACTCCGCCGAAGACGCGGTTTCACGTGTACCAAAAAAAAAAAGAACGAAAAAAAAAGCGTCGGAAAGCTAGATATTTTGGTGTGATTACGGAGAGATAAGAGTCGCGTCCCTTGGGGTGTCGTTAACCCGGCATTTCGATTGTCTTGCAACATTGTTTCTTCAGAGCTACACTCCAAAATAAAGTATCAGTGAAGGTGCTATAAGTAGTGCGAAACCCAGTCAGGTGAGTTTGTAATATCTGAAATGAGGGCGCCACAGTTTGTTCAAGTGTTCAGCTTAAAAGGTCTTTCTCAGGTTTAAAGTGAGCAGATTCTATTTCGGTTAATCTTGCTTTGTATTGTTTTTTTAACGTCCGATTTTAGGCAGTCAAGAAATAGAAATACGTCGCCGGCATAGCCGATTCACGCAGGACACTCTTGACAGTCAACCAAAAACGACGCCAAGTACGGTATGTCAGGACAGCGTCGACGCGACCCATCCTATTTTTCAGATATTGGCTAGACCAAAATAATATCGACACAATCTTTCCGATTAAATACCATAACAGCGCAATAGTGTGTGCTGCCTAGGTTGTATATTTACACGTCTTCATTCTTTTTTTTTTTTTGCAAGCGGAAAGTGATGCACGCGCGAAACGTAATTTTAGGCTCGTGTCGAACAAAGGGTTCCAATAGGAGTTGCAAAAACTATTCTCTAGCACTTCCGAATCATACGAGACTCCGTGTGGCGATTAATTATACTCGATGTTTCTACCTTCGTACATCAGCAACAGTTTCACCAAAGCAATAAATATTGCTTTGTATTGTAATAAAGCAATAAATATTGCTTGCGTTGTAAACGGGTGATAGGACCACGTCAGGCAGATATAATCTGCCTTTTGTCCTCTTACCCTTGACCTAGTGTCTAAATAAAAACCAATTTAATTCAATTCAGTATGAACGGCTATGAAATCATGGCTGTATTTGACAGCATCACCATTACGCCCCTTTCACACCGTGTGAATGAAGGGCGTAAAATTCGCCCGTACATCCTTTTTACACGATTTCAGACACCATCTCTGCAAGTGGGGCGTAAAGAGGGCGTGTATAGGGTGTAAAACGTCAGCACACCCTTTTTACACCCACCGATATTCAGAAATCGTGTAAAAAGCTTGTAAAAAGGTAGTTTTTCCTAACCTACACCCTTCTTACACCCATTTTACACGATTATGGGTGTTAGAATGTTTAGTGTGTAGTGAGCCAATTAGACGGCGCCGAAATGGTCTTGCCAGAGACCGCGCAGACTTGGGATTTTCGCACTCATAGGGCACCGCAGCCGACGCGCACGATACGAGTGAGCCAATCAGACGGCGCCGAAATTGTCTTGTCAGAGACCGCGCAGACTTGGGATTTTCGCTCTCATAGGGCACCGCAGCCGACGCGGGCGATACGAGTGAGCCAATTAGACGGCGCCGAAATTGTCTTGTCAGAGACCGCGCAGACTTGGGATTTTCGCACTCATAGGGCACCGCAGCCGACGCGGGCGATACGAGGGAGCCAATTAAACGGCGCCGAAATTGTCTTGTCAGAGACTGCGCAGTCTTGGGATTTTCGCTCTCATAGGGCACCGCAGCCGACGCGGGCGATACGAGTGAGCCAATTAGACGGCGCCGAAATGGTCTTGTCAGAGACCGCGCAGTCTTGGGATTTTCGCTCTCATAGGGCACCGCAGCCGACGCGGGCGATACGAGTGAGCCAATTAGACGGCGCCGAAATTGTCTTGTCAGAGACCGCGCAGACTTGGGATTTTCGCACTCATAGGGCACCGCAGCCGACGCGCACGATACGAGGGAGCCAATTAAACGGCGCCGAAATTTTCTTGTCAGAGACCGCGCAGTCTTGGGATTTTCGCTCTCATAGGGCACCGCAGCCGACGCGGGCGATACGAGTGAGCCAATTAGACGGCGCCGAAATGGTCTTGTCAGAGACCGCGCAGACTTGGGATTTTCGCACTCATAGGGCACCGCAGCCGACGCGCACGATACGAGGGAGCCAATTAAACGGCGCCGAAATTGTCTTGTCAGAGACCGCGCAGTCTTGGGATTTTCACTCTCATAGGGCACCGCAGCCAAAGCGCGCGATACGAGTGAGCCAATTAAACGGCGCCGAAATTTTCTTGTCAGAGACCGCGCAGTCTTGGGATTTTCGCTCTCATAGGGCACCGCAGCCGACGCGGGCGATACGAGCGAGCCAATTAGACGGCGCCGAAATGGTCTTGTCAGAGACCGCGCAGACTTGGGATTTTCGCTCTCATACACACTAAACATTGTAACACCCATAATCGTGTAAAAAGGGTGTAGGAAGGGTGTAGGTTAGGAAAAACACCCTTTTTACACGCTTTTTACACGATTTCTGAATATCGGTTGGTGTAAAAAATGTGTGCTGAGGTTTTACACCCTTTACACGCCCTCTTTACGCCCCACTTGCAGCGATGGTGTCTGAAATCGTGTAAAAAGAGTGTGTGGGCGAATTTTACGCCCTTCATCCACACGGTGAGAAAGGGGCGTAATGATGATGCTGTCAAATACACCCACGATTTCATAGCCGTTCATATTTATTGGTTTGGTGAAACTGTTGCTGATGTACGGCGGTACAAACATCGAGTGTAATTATTCGCCACACGGAGTCGCGTATGATTAGGAAGTGCTAAAGAATAGTTTTTGCAACTCCTATTGAATTCTTCGTTCGACACGAGCCTAAAATTACGTTTCGCGCGTGCATCAGTTTTATCGGTTCAACCTTGATTATAGAAAAACTCATCTCCACTCGCAAAAAAATAAAAAAAAAAGAATGAAGACGTGTAAATATACAGCCTAGGCAGCACACACTATTGCGCTGTTATGGAATTAAATCGGAAAGATTGTGCCGATATTATTTTGGTCTAGCCAATATCTGAAAAATGGGATGGGTCGCGCCGACGCTATCCTGAGATACCGTACGTGGCGCCGTTTTTGGTCGACTGTCAAGAGTGTCCTGCGTGAATCGGCTATGCCGGCGAGGTATTTCTATTTCTTGACTGTCCAAAATCCGACGTTAAAAAACAATACAAGGCAAGATTAAGTGAAAGAATCTGCTTACTTTTAACCTGAGAAAGACTTTTTAAGGTGAAGACTTGAACAAACTGTGGCGCCCTCATTTCGGATATTACAACCTTACCTGACTGGGTTTCGCACTACTTATAGCACCTTCACTGATACTTTATTTTGGAGTGTAGCTCTGAAGAAACAATGTCGCAAGACAATCGAAAGTGCCGGAATAATGACACCCCCAGGGACGCGACTCATATCTCTGCACAATGACACCAAATATCTAGCTTTCCGACGCTTTTTTTTTTTTTTGTTTTTCTTTGGAACACGTGAAACCGCGTCTTCGGCGGCGTTAAAAATGTTTTTTCGTATTTATCTTGTGACCTCGCGGTCCGTACCAGATCATGCGCGTCTACAGGAGTGGCAGTTTGAGACGCTCAAGGTTGTACTACGCAAAGCAAGCCCTGGCGAGTCCGATTTCGCGACCTTCCCTGGGCAGGGCAGGTGGCAATACAAAGCAGCAGAGGGAGATTAGCGGCTTTGTCCAACCCCCTTTGACCTCGTCTTCTGATAAGCCTCCAAACCTTCTTTTGTGTCTTCGTGTTGCTGTGAGCGAGTGCGAAGGCCACTTCTAGCAAATCAGAGGGGTGGCGCAAAACACGTGATCGCTCTCCGTAGGACAAGGACGCTTGGACGGAAATTTGCACGTGATTCGCTCTGACGCGCTGATGGGCTACTGGGGCCGTAGTCTTTGCCGTATGCCAAGTTATGGTGAGTTATAGGGGCCACGTAGGCCCGGTTTACAAAACGGGGGGCGCCCGTCAGTGTATTCCTGTTTTTCGTGTGGTTCAGTCGCGGCCGTGATTTTTCGTCGTGAACGGCCGGAATACATCCATGACAACTTTTCGGAAATGGTCGTTTATTTCGTCGGATTCCATGGAATTATTGTGCTGTATTTGGTGGACGCATTTTGACAAAGAGCTTCTCATCGGTGGCCGCGAGACTTCCGTTGAATGTGATCGACCGCCTTCAACCTCGGCATTGTGTTTGCGTTGTGTTGTGCTGCCCGAATCGGATTACGCATCTATCACGACAGAGAGGTGCTCATCGGCGACCGCGAAACTTCCGCTGAATGTGAGCGACCGCTTCATCCTCGACATTGTGTTTGTGGATAGTTCTGTGCTGCCCGAATCGGATTATGCATCTATCACGGATTACATGAGATCGCTGTTTTATTTGTAAGTACTCTTCAAGCATGCTTCTGATAGTATTCCAAGAAGGCTATGTTCGACAAATGTTTAATTTCTCCTAAAAATAAACTGAAGTGACGGAAGCCACGATCGCGTTTGGTTGGTTGGAAGGTCAAATGGCGTAAATAAGTAACTTTCGTCATTGAACCTCTAACCAATCAAACGCGATATCGTCACTTCCGCCACTTCCGTTTATTTTTAGGAGTAACGAAACATTTGTCGAACATAGCCTCCCTGCTTCCGTTTCAATAGACCATTTTAAGGTTTACAAACATGAACTGCCGCTTGCGTCCCAAGCAACTCCTGGTCGTACCGTCTTTGCAAGCTTGTCAGTTTTGTCCACGTCACCAGTGCAAGCATAAACGTCACAAGAAAAGTACAGTTTGAGATTCAACTAGGGCCTTCGGTTGTACAATTTGAAGGGGTTATGAAACAATATCCGGTTGAAATATTTATGACCTTACACGCACGGACCGCCACTGGTTTGGAAGCGTCTCGGTCGTGGTGGAATTGCGAGGGTAAAAGAGAACTATTTCTTTCAGTCTTGCTTTCGCCAAGTTTGATGACGTGCGCGTGAACGTAGCTTTGACCTTTGGCACGCTTGTAATTGCACGCACTTGCCCGCATAAGCAGAGACATGGCTGCGGCCAGATGACCTGCTTGCAATCGTCTATAGAGAATTTCGTAGAACCTGTTAGAACCTTGATTAAAAAATAAAAAGTGAACCAGGCATTTGCAGTCATTTTCTCGTGCACTCTTTTGGGTTATTACGCATTACTTTATGGGTGTTGGTACTCGTGCCTTTTTTTATTTCCCTTTCTGGCGGTGATACACACAATTTAGAAGGCGTACTGCGCAGACATAACGCCCTAATAAAAAGGTGTACCGAGGAATCACACCCTAATTGAAAGGTGTTCGGAATAACGCCGTCCTTTAAGGGTGTTAGGGAAAAACGCCCTATTTTAGGGGCGTTCGGAATAACGCCCTTTGTTTAGGGCGTTTTGCTACACCCAAATGGGTCTTAGTTATAGGACAAGCCATTTACACCCACAAGGGTGTTACGATGTTTAGTGTGTAGGGCACCGCAGCCGACGCGCACGATACGAGGGAGCCAATTAAACGGCGCCGAAATTGTCTTGTCAGAGACCGCGCACTCTTGGGATTTTCACTCTCATAGGGCACCGCAGCCAAAGCGCGCGATACGAGTGAGCCAATTAGACGGCGCCGAAATTGTCTTGTCAGAGACCGCGCAGTCTTGGGATTTTCGCTCTCATAGGGCACCGCAGCCAAAGCGCGCGATACGAGTGAGCCAATTAAACGGCGCCGAAATTGTCTTGTCAAAGACCGCGCAGTCTTGGGATTTTCGCTCTCATAGGGCACCGCAGCCAAAGCGCGCGATACGAGTGAGCCAATTAAACGGCGCCGAAATTGTCTTGTCAGAGACCGCGTAGTCTTGGGATTTTCGCTCTTATAGGGCACCGCAGCCAAAGCGCGCGATACGAGTGAGTCAATTAAACGGCGCCGAAATTGTCTTGTCAGAGACCGCGCAATCTTGGGATTTTCGCTCTTATAGGGCACCGCAGCCAAAGCGCGCAATACGAGCGAGCCAATTAAACGGCGCCGAAATTGTCTTGTCAAAGACCGCGCAGTCTTGGGATTTTCGCTCTTATAGGGCACCGCAGCCAAAGCGCGCGATACGAGTGAGCCAATTAAACGGTGCCGAAATTGTCTTGTCAGAGACCGCGCAGTCTTGGGATTTTCGCTCTCATAGGGCACCGCAGCCAAAGCGCGCGATACGAGTGAGCCAATTTGACGGCGCCGAAATTGTCTTGTCAGAGACCGCGCAGTTTTGGGATTTTCGCTCTCATCGGGCACCGCAGCCAAAGCACGCGATACGAGTGAGCCAATTAAACGGCGCCGAAATTGTCTTGTCAGAGACCGCGCAGTCGGGATTTTTGCTCTCATAGGGCACAGCAGCCAAAGCGCGCGATACGAGTGAGCCAATTAAACGGCGCCGAAATTGTCTTGTCAGAGACCGCGCAGTCGGGATTTTGCTCTCATAGGGCACAGCAGCCAAAGCGCGCGATACGAGTGAGCCAATTAAACGGCGCCGAAATTGTCTTGTCAAAGACCGCGCAGTCTTGGGATTTTCGTTCTCATAGGGCACCGCAGCCAAAGCGCGCGATACGAGTGAGCCAATTAAACGGCGCCGAAATTGTCTTGTCAGAGACCGCGCAGTCTTGGGATTTTCCCTCTCATAGGGCACCGCAGCCGACGCGCGCGATACGAGAGAGCCAATTAGATGGCGCCGACATTGTCTTGTCAGAGACCGCGCAGTCTTGGGATTTTCGCTCTCTTAGGGCTCCGCAACGGACGCGCACAATACGAGTGAGCCAATTAAACGGTGACGAAATTGTCTTGTCAGAGACCGCGCAGTCTTGGGATTTTCGCTCTCATAGGGCACCGCAGCCAAAGCGCGCGATACGAGTGAGCCAATTAGACGGCGCCGAAATTTTCTTCTCAGAGACCGCGCAGTCTTGGGACTTTCGCTCTCATAGGGCACCGCAGCCGACGCGGGCGATACGAGTGAGCCAATTAGACGGCGCCGAAATTGTCTTGTCAGAGACCGCGCAGTCTTGGGACTTTCGCTCTCATAGGGCACCGCAGCCGACGCGGGCGATACGAGTGAGCCAATTAGACGGCGCCGAAATTTTCTTGTCAGAGACCGCGCAGACTTGGGACTTTCGCTCTCATAGGGCACCGCAGCCGACGCGGGCGATACGAGTGAGCCAATTAGACGGCGCCGAAATTTTCTTGTCAGAGACCGCGCAGTCTTGGGACTTTCGCTCTCATAGGGCACCGCAGCCGACGCGGGCGATACGAGTGAGCCAATTAGACGGCGCCGAAATTTTCTTGTCAGAGACCGCGCAGTCTTGGGACTTTCGCTCTCATAGGGCACCGCAGCCGACGCGGGCGATACGAGTGAGCCAATTAGACGGCGCCGAAATTTTCTTGTCAGAGACCGCGCAGTCTTGGGACTTTCGCTCTCATAGGGCACCGCAGCCGACGCGGGCGATACGAGTGAGCCAATTAGACGGCGCCGAAATTTTCTTGTCAGAGACCGCGCAGTCTTGGGACTTTCGCTCTCATAGGGCACCGCAGCCGACGCGGGCGATACGAGTGAGCCAATTAGACGGCGCCGAAATTTTCTTGTCAGAGACCGCGCAGACTTGGGATTTTCGCACTCATAGGGCACCGCAGCCGACGTGCGCGATACGAGTGAGCCAATTAGACGGCGCCGAAATTGTCTTGTCAGAGACCGCGCAGTCTTGGGATTTTCGCTCTCTTAGGGCCCCGCAGCCGACGCGCGCGATACGAGGGAGCCAATTAAACGGCGCCGAAATTGTCTTGTCAGAGACCGCGCTGTCTTGGGATTTTCGCTCTCATAGGGCACCACAGCCGACGCGCGCGATACGAGTGAGCCAATTAAACGGCGCCGAAATTGTCTTGTGAGAGACCGCGCAGTCTTGGGATATTCGCTCTCATAGGGCAGCGCAGCCGACGCGCGCGGTACGAGTGAGCCAATTAGACGGCGCCGAAATCGTCTTGTCAGAGACCGCGCAGACTTGGGATTTTCGAACTCATAGGGCCCCGCAGCCGACGCGGGCGATACGAGTGAGCCAATTAGACGGCGCCGAAATTTTCTTGTCAGAGACCGCGCAGTCTTGGGATTTTCGCTCTCATAGGGCACCGCAGCAGACGCGGGCGATACGAGTGAGCCAATTAGACGGCGCCGAAATGGTCTTGTCAGAGACCGCGCAGACTTGGGATTTTCGAACTCATAGGGCACCGCAGCCGACGTGGGCGATACGAGTGAGCCAATTAGACGGCGCCGAAATTTTCTTGTCAGAGACCGCGCAGTCTTGGGATTTTCGCTCTCATAGGGCACCGCAGCCGCCGCGCGCGATACGAGTGAGCCAATTAGACGGCGCCGAAATGGTCTTGTCAGAGACCGCGCAGACTTGGGATTTTCGAACTCATATGGCCCCGCAGCCGACGCGGGCGATACGAGTGAGCCAATTAGACGGCGCCGAAATTTTCTTGTCGGAGACCGCGCAGTCTTGGGATTTTCGCTCTCATAGGGCACCGCAGCAGACGCGGGCGATACGAGTGAGCCAATTAGACGGCGCCAAAATGGTCTTGTCAGAGACCGCGCAGACTTGGGATTTTCGCACTCATAGGGCACCGCAGCCGACGCGCGCGATACGAGTGAGCCAATTAGACGGCGCCGAAATTGTCTTGTCAGAGACCGCGCAGTCTTGGGATTTTCGCTCTCATAGGGCACCGCAGCCGACGCGGGGGATACGAGTGAGCCAATGAGACGGCGCCGAAATTGGGTTGTCAGAGACCGCGCAGTCTTGGGATTTTCGCTCTCATAGGGCAGCGCAGCCGACGCGCGCGATATGAGTGAGCCAATTAGACGGCGCCGAAATTGTCTTGTCAGAGACCGCGCAGTCTTGGGATCTTCGCTCTCATAGGGCACCGCAGCCGACGCGCGCAATACGAGTGCGCCAATTAGACGGCGCCGAAATGGTCTTGTCAGAGACCGCGCAGTCTTGGGATTTTCGCTCTCATAGGGCACCGCAGCCGACGCGCGCGATACGAGTGAGCCAATTAGATGGCGCCGAAATTGTCTTGTGAGAGACCGCGCAGTCTTGGGATTTTCGCTCTCATAGGGCACCGCAGCCGACGCGCGCGATACGAGTGAGCCAATTAGACGGCGCCGAAATTGTCTTGTCAGAGACCGCGCACTCTTGGGATATTCGCTCTCATAGGGCACCGCAGCCGACGCGCGCGATACGAGTGAGCCAATTAGACGGCGCCGAAATTTCCTTGTCAGAGACCGCGCAGTTTTGGGATTTTCGCTCTCATAGGGGACCGCAGCCGACGCGCGCGATACGAGTGAGCCAATTAAACGGCGCCGAAATTGCCTTGTCAGAGACCGCGCAGTCTTGGGATTTTCGCTCTCATAGGGCATCGCAGCCAAAGCGCGCGATACGAGTGAGCCAATTAGACGGCGCCAAAATTGCCTTGTGAGAGACCGCGCAGTCTTGGGATTTTCGCTCTCATAGGGCATCGCAGCCAAAGAGCGCGATACGAGTGAGCCAATTAGACGGCGCCGAAATTGTCTTGTCAGAGATCGCGCAGTCTTGGGATTTTCGCTCTCATAGGGCATCGCAGCCAAAGCGCGCGATACGAGTGAGCCAATTAGACGGCGCCGAAATTGCCTTGTGAGAGACCGCGCAGTCTTGGGATTTTCACTCTCATAGGGCATCGCAGCCAAAGCGCGCGATAGGAGTGAGCCAATTAGACGGCGCCGAAATTGTCTTGTCTGAGATCGCGCAGTCTTGGGATTTTCGCTGTCATAGGGCATCGCAGCCAAAGCGCGCGATACGAGTGAGCCAATTAGACGGCGCCGAAATTGCCTTGTGAGAGACCGCGCAGTCTTGGGATTTTCGCTCTCATAGGGCATCGCAGCCAAAGCGCGCGATACGAGTGAGCCAATTAGACGGCGCCGAAATTGCCTTGTGAGAGATCGCGCAGTCTTGGGATTTTCGCTCTCATAGGGCATCGCAGCCAAAGCGCGCGATACGAATGAGCCAATTAGACGGCGCCGAAATTGTCTTGTCAGAGATCGCGCAGTCTTGGGATTTTCGCTCTCATAGGGCATCGCAGCCAAAGCGCGCGATACGAGTGAGCCAATTAGACGGCGCCGAAATTGTCTTGTCAGAGTTCGCGCAGTCTTGGGATTTTCGCTCTCATAGGGCATCGCAGCCAAAGCGCGCGATACGAGTGAGCCAATTAGACGGCGCCGAAATTGCCTTGTGAGAGACCGCGCAGTCTTGGGATTTTCGCTCTCATAGGGCACCGCAGCCAAAGCGCGCGATACGAGTGAGCCAATTAGACGGCGCCGAAATTGTCTTGTCAGAGATCACGCAGTCTTGGGATTTTCGCTCTCATAGGGCATCGCAGCCAAAGCGCGCGATACGAATGAGCCAATTAGACGGCGCCGAAATTGCCTTGTGAGAGATCGCGCAGTCTTGGGATTTTCGCTCTCATAGGGCATCGCAGCCAAAGCGCGCGATACGAATGAGCCAATTAGACGGCGCCGAAATTGTCTTGTCAGAGATCGCGCAGTCTTGGGATTTTCGCTCTCATAGGGCATCGCAGCCAAAGCGCGCGATACGAGTGAGCCAATTAGACGGCGCCGAAATTGTCTTGTCAGAGTTCGCGCAGTCTTGGGATTTTCGCTCTCATAGGGCATCGCAGCCAAAGCGCGCGATACGAGTGAGCCAATTAGACGGCGCCGAAATTGCCTTGTGAGAGACCGCGCAGTCTTGGGATTTTCGCTCTCATAGGGCACCGCAGCCAAAGCGCGCGATACGAGTGAGCCAATTAGACGGCGCCGAAATTGTCTTGTCAGAGATCACGCAGTCTTGGGATTTTCGCTCTCATAGGGCACCGCAGCCGACGCGCGCGGTACGAGTGAGCCAATTAGACGGCGCCGAAATTGTCTTGTCAGAGACCGCGCAGTCTTGGGATTTTCGCTCTCATAGGGCACCGCAGACGACGCGCGCGATACGAGTGAGCCAATTAGACGGCGCCGAAATTGTCTTGTGAGAGACCGCGCAGTCTTGGGATTTTCGCTCTCATAGGGCACCGCAGCCGACGCGCGCGATACGAGTGAGCCAATTAGACGGCGCCGAAATTGCCTTGTGAGAGACCGCGCAGTCTTGGGATTTTCGCTCTCATAGGGCACCGCAGCCGACGCGCGCAATACGAGTGAGCCAATTAGACGGCGCCGAAATTGCGTTGTCAGAGACCGCGCAGTCTTGGGATTTTCGCTCTCATAGGGCACCGCAGCCAAAGCGCGCGATACGAGTGAGCCAATTAGACGGTGCCGAAATTGTCTTGTCAGAGACCGCGCAGTCTTGGGATTTTCGCTCTCATAGGGCACCGCAGCCGACGCGCGCGATACGAGTGAGCTAATTAGACGGCGCCGAAATTGCCTTGTGAGAGACCGCGTAGTCTTGGGATTTTCGCTCTCATTGGGCATCGCAGCCAAAGCGCGCGATACGAGTGAGCCAATTAGACGGCGCCGAAATTGCCTTGTCAGAGACCGCGCAGTCTTGGGATTTTCGCTCTCATTGGGCATCGCAGCCAAAGCGCACGATACGAGTGAGCCAATTAGACGGCGCCGAAATTGTCTTGTCAGAGATCGCGCAGTCTTGGGATTTTCGCTCTCATAGGGCACCGCAGCCGACGCGCGCGATACGAGTGAGCCAATTAGACGGCGCCGAAATTGTCTTGTCAGAGACCGCGCAGTCTTGGGATTTTCGCTCTCATTGGGCATCGCAGCCAAAGCGCACGATACGAGTGAGCTAATTAGACGGCGCCGAAATTGCCTTGTGAGAGACCGCGTAGTCTTGGGATTTTCGCTCTCATTGGGCATCGCAGCCAAAGCGCGCGATACGAGTGAGCTAATTAGACGGCGCCGAAATTGTCTTGTCAGAGATCGCGCAGTCTTGGGATTTTCGCTCTCATAGGGCACCGCAGCCGACGCGCGCGATACGAGTGAGCTAATTAGACGGCGCCGAAATTGCCTTGTGAGAGACCGCGTAGTCTTGGGATTTTCGCTCTCATAGGGCACCGCAGCCGACGCGCGCGATACGAGTGAGCCAATTAGACGGCGCCGAAATTGCCTTGTGAGAGACCGCGTAGTCTTGGGATTTTCGCTCTCATTGGGCATCGCAGCCAAAGCGCGCGATACGAGTGAGCCAATTAGACGGCGCCGAAATTGCCTTGTCAGAGACCGCGCAGTCTTGGGATTTTCGCTCTCATTGGGCATCGCAGCCAAAGCGCACGATACGAGTGAGCCAATTAGACGGCGCCGAAATTGTCTTGTCAGAGATCGCGCAGTCTTGGGATTTTCGCTCTCATAGGGCACCGCAGCCGACGCGCGCGATACGAGTGAGCCAATTAGACGGCGCCGAAATTGTCTTGTCAGAGACCGCGCAGTCTTGGGATTTTCGCTCTCATTGGGCATCGCAGCCAAAGCGCACGATACGAGTGAGCTAATTAGACGGCGCCGAAATTGCCTTGTGAGAGACCGCGTAGTCTTGGGATTTTCGCTCTCATTGGGCATCGCAGCCAAAGCGCGCGATACGAGTGAGCTAATTAGACGGCGCCGAAATTGTCTTGTCAGAGATCGCGCAGTCTTGGGATTTTCGCTCTCATAGGGCACCGCAGCCGACGCGCGCGATACGAGTGAGCCAATTAGACGGCGCCGAAATTGTCTTGTCAGAGACCGCGCAGTCTTGGGATTTTCGCTCTCATAGGGCACCGCAGCCGACGCGCGCGATACGAGTGAGCCAATTAGACGGCGCCGAAATTGTCTTGTCAGAGACCGCGCAGTCTTGGGATTTTCGCTCTCATTGGGCATCGCAGCCAAAGCGCGCGATACGAGTGAGCCAATTAGACGGCGCCGAAATTGTCTTGTCAGAGATCGCGCAGTCTTGGGATTTTCGCTCTCATAGGGCACCGCAGCCGACGCGCGCGATACGAGTGAGCTAATTAGACGGCGCCGAAATTGCCTTGTGAGAGACCGCGTAGTCTTGGGATTTTCGCTCTCATTGGGCATCGCAGCCAAAGCGCGCGATACGAGTGAGCCAATTAGACGGCGCCGAAATTGCCTTGTCAGAGACCGCGCAGTCTTGGGATTTTCGCTCTCATTGGGCATCGCAGCCAAAGCGCACGATACGAGTGAGCCAATTAGACGGCGCCGAAATTGTCTTGTCAGAGATCGCGCAGTCTTGAGATTTTCGCTCTCATAGGGCACCGCAGCCGACGCGCGCGATACGAGTGAGCCAATTAGACGGCGCCGAAATTGTCTTGTCAGAGACCGCGCAGTCTTGGGATTTTCGCTCTCATTGGGCATCGCAGCCAAAGCGCACGATACGAGTGAGCCAATTAGACGGCGCCGAAATTGTCTTGTCAGAGATCGCGCAGTCTTGGGATTTTCGCTCTCATAGGGCACCGCAGCCAAAGCGCGCGATACGAGTGAGCCAATTAGACGGCGCCGAAATTGTCTTGTCAGAGACCGCGCAGTCTTGGGATTTTCGCTCTCATAGGGCACCGCAGCCGACGCGCGCGATACGAGTGAGCCAATTAGACGGCGCCGAAATTGTCTTGTCAGAGACCGCGCAGTCTTGGGATTTTCGCTCTCATTGGGCATCGCAGCCAAAGCGCACGAGTGAGCCAATTAGACGGCGCCGAAATTGTCTTGTCAGAGATCGCGCAGTCTTGGGATTTTCGCTCTCATAGGGCACCGCAGCCGACGCGCGCGATACGAGTGAGCCAATTAGACGGCGCCGAAATTGCCTTGTCAGAGACCGCGCAGTCTTGGGATTTTCGCTCTCATTGGGCATCGCAGCCAAAGCGCACGATACGAGTGAGCCAAGTAGACGGCGCCGAAATTGTCTTGTCAGAGATCGCGCAGTCTTGGGATTTTCGCTCTCATAGGGCACCGCAGCCGACGCGCACGATACGAGTGAGCCCATTAGACGGCGCCGAAATTGTCTTGTCAGAGACCGCGCAGTCTTGGGATTTTCGCTCTCATAGGGCACCGCAGCAGACGCGCGCGATACGAGTGAGCCAATAAAACGGCGCCGAAATTGCCTTGTGAGAGACCGCGCAGTCTTGGGATTTTCTCTCTCATAGGGCACCGCAGCCAAAGCGCGCGATACGAGTGAGCCAATTAGACGGCGCCGAAATTGTCTTGTCAGAGACCGCGCAGTCTTGGGATTTTCGCTCTCATAGGGCACCGCAGCCGACGCGCGCGATACGAGTGAGCCAATTAGACGGCGCCGAAATTGCCTTGTCAGAGACCGCGCAGTCTTGGGATTTTCGCTCTCATTGGGCATCGCAGCCAAAGCGCACGATACGAGTGAGCCAATTAGACGGCGCCGAAATTGTCTTGTCAGAGATCGCGCAGTCTTGGGATTTTCGCTCTCATAGGGCACCGCAGCCGACGCGCGCGATACGAGTGAGCCAATTAGACGGCGCCGAAATTGTCTTGTCAGAGACCGCGCAGTCTTGGGATTTTCGCTCTCATTGGGCATCGCAGCCAAAGCGCACGATACGAGTGAGCCAATTAGACGGCGCCGAAATTGTCTTGTCAGAGATCGCGCAGTCTTGGGATTTTCGCTCTCATAGGGCACCGCAGCCAAAGCGCGCGATACGAGTGAGCCAATTAGACGGCGCCGAAATTGTCTTGTCAGAGACCGCGCAGTCTTGGGATTTTCGCTCTCATAGGGCACCGCAGCCGACGCGCGCGATACGAGTGAGCCAATTAGACGGCGCCGAAATTGTCTTGTCAGAGACCGCGCAGTCTTGGGATTTTCGCTCTCATTGGGCATCGCAGCCAAAGCGCACGATACGAGTGAGCCAATTAAACGGCGCCGAAATTGTCTTGTGAGAGACCGCGCAGTCTTGGGATATTCGCTCTCATAGGGCAGCGCAGCCGACGCGCGCGGTACGAGTGAGCCAATTAGACGGCGGCGAAATCGTCTTGTCAGAGACCGCGCAGACTTGGGATTTTCGAACTCATAGGGCCCCGCAGCCGACGCGGGCGATACGAGTGAGCCAATTAGACGGCGCCGAAATTTTCTTGTCAGAGACCGCGCAGTCTTGGGATTTTCGCTCTCATAGGGCACCGCAGCAGACGCGGGCGATACGAGTGAGCCAATTAGACGGCGCCGAAATGGTCTTGTCAGAGACCGCGCAGACTTGGGATTTTCGAACTCATAGGGCACCGCAGCCGACGTGGGCGATACGAGTGAGCCAATTAGACGGCGCCGAAATTTTCTTGTCAGAGACCGCGCAGTCTTGGGATTTTCGCTCTCATAGGGCACCGCAGCCGCCGCGCGCGATACGAGTGAGCCAATTAGACGGCGCCGAAATGGTCTTGTCAGAGACCGCGCAGACTTGGGATTTTCGAACTCATATGGCCCCGCAGCCGACGCGGGCGATACGAGTGAGCCAATTAGACGGCGCCGAAATTTTCTTGTCGGAGACCGCGCAGTCTTGGGATTTTCGCTCTCATAGGGCACCGCAGCAGACGCGGGCGATACGAGTGAGCCAATTAGACGGCGCCAAAATGGTCTTGTCAGAGACCGCGCAGACTTGGGATTTTCGCACTCATAGGGCACCGCAGCCGACGCGCGCGATACGAGTGAGCCAATTAGACGGCGCCGAAATTGTCTTGTCAGAGACCGCGCAGTCTTGGGATTTTCGCTCTCATAGGGCACCGCAGCCGACGCGGGGGATACGAGTGAGCCAATGAGACGGCGCCGAAATTGGGTTGTCAGAGACCGCGCAGTCTTGGGATTTTCGCTCTCATAGGGCAGCGCAGCCGACGCGCGCGATATGAGTGAGCCAATTAGACGGCGCCGAAATTGTCTTGTCAGAGACCGCGCAGTCTTGGGATCTTCGCTCTCATAGGGCACCGCAGCCGACGCGCGCAATACGAGTGCGCCAATTAGACGGCGCCGAAATGGTCTTGTCAGAGACCGCGCAGTCTTGGGATTTTCGCTCTCATAGGGCACCGCAGCCGACGCGCGCGATACGAGTGAGCCAATTAGATGGCGCCGAAATTGTCTTGTGAGAGACCGCGCAGTCTTGGGATTTTCGCTCTCATAGGGCACCGCAGCCGACGCGCGCGATACGAGTGAGCCAATTAGACGGCGCCGAAATTGTCTTGTCAGAGACCGCGCACTCTTGGGATATTCGCTCTCATAGGGCACCGCAGCCGACGCGCGCGATACGAGTGAGCCAATTAGACGGCGCCGAAATTTCCTTGTCAGAGACCGCGCAGTTTTGGGATTTTCGCTCTCATAGGGGACCGCAGCCGACGCGCGCGATACGAGTGAGCCAATTAAACGGCGCCGAAATTGCCTTGTCAGAGACCGCGCAGTCTTGGGATTTTCGCTCTCATAGGGCATCGCAGCCAAAGCGCGCGATACGAGTGAGCCAATTAGACGGCGCCAAAATTGCCTTGTGAGAGACCGCGCAGTCTTGGGATTTTCGCTCTCATAGGGCATCGCAGCCAAAGAGCGCGATACGAGTGAGCCAATTAGACGGCGCCGAAATTGTCTTGTCAGAGATCGCGCAGTCTTGGGATTTTCGCTCTCATAGGGCATCGCAGCCAAAGCGCGCGATACGAGTGAGCCAATTAGACGGCGCCGAAATTGCCTTGTGAGAGACCGCGCAGTCTTGGGATTTTCACTCTCATAGGGCATCGCAGCCAAAGCGCGCGATACGAGTGAGCCAATTAGACGGCGCCGAAATTGTCTTGTCTGAGATCGCGCAGTCTTGGGATTTTCGCTGTCATAGGGCATCGCAGCCAAAGCGCGCGATACGAGTGAGCCAATTAGACGGCGCCGAAATTGCCTTGTGAGAGACCGCGCAGTCTTGGGATTTTCGCTCTCATAGGGCATCGCAGCCAAAGCGCGCGATACGAGTGAGCCAATTAGACGGCGCCGAAATTGCCTTGTGAGAGATCGCGCAGTCTTGGGATTTTCGCTCTCATAGGGCATCGCAGCCAAAGCGCGCGATACGAATGAGCCAATTAGACGGCGCCGAAATTGTCTTGTCAGAGATCGCGCAGTCTTGGGATTTTCGCTCTCATAGGGCATCGCAGCCAAAGCGCGCGATACGAGTGAGCCAATTAGACGGCGCCGAAATTGTCTTGTCAGAGATCGCGCAGTCTTGGGATTTTCACTCTCATAGGGCATCGCAGCCAAAGCGCGCGATACGAGTGAGCCAGTTAGACGGCGCCGAAATTGTCTTGTCAGAGATCGCGCAGTCTTGGGATTTTCGCTCTCATAGGGCATCGCAGCCAAAGCGCGCGATACGAGTGAGCCAATTAGACGGCGCCGAAATTGTCTTGTCAGAGTTCGCGCAGTCTTGGGATTTTCGCTCTCATAGGGCATCGCAGCCAAAGCGCGCGATACGAGTGAGCCAATTAGACGGCGCCGAAATTGCCTTGTGAGAGACCGCGCAGTCTTGGGATTTTCGCTCTCATAGGGCACCGCAGCCAAAGCGCGCGATACGAGTGAGCCAATTAGACGGCGCCGAAATTGTCTTGTCAGAGATCACGCAGTCTTGGGATTTTCGCTCTCATAGGGCACCGCAGCCGACGCGCGCGGTACGAGTGAGCCAATTAGACGGCGCCGAAATTGTCTTGTCAGAGACCGCGCAGTCTTGGGATTTTCGCTCTCATAGGGCACCGCAGACGACGCGCGCGATACGAGTGAGCCAATTAGACGGCGCCGAAATTGTCTTGTGAGAGACCGCGCAGTCTTGGGATTTTCGCTCTCATAGGGCACCGCAGCCGACGCGCGCGATACGAGTGAGCCAATTAGACGGCGCCGAAATTGCCTTGTGAGAGACCGCGCAGTCTTGGGATTTTCGCTCTCATAGGGCACCGCAGCCGACGCGCGCAATACGAGTGAGCCAATTAGACGGCGCCGAAATTGCGTTGTCAGAGACCGCGCAGTCTTGGGATTTTCGCTCTCATAGGGCACCGCAGCCAAAGCGCGCGATACGAGTGAGCCAATTAGACGGTGCCGAAATTGTCTTGTCAGAGACCGCGCAGTCTTGGGATTTTCGCTCTCATAGGGCACCGCAGCCGACGCGCGCGATACGAGTGAGCTAATTAGACGGCGCCGAAATTGCCTTGTGAGAGACCGCGTAGTCTTGGGATTTTCGCTCTCATTGGGCATCGCAGCCAAAGCGCGCGATACGAGTGAGCCAATTAGACGGCGCCGAAATTGCCTTGTCAGAGACCGCGCAGTCTTGGGATTTTCGCTCTCATTGGGCATCGCAGCCAAAGCGCACGATACGAGTGAGCCAATTAGACGGCGCCGAAATTGTCTTGTCAGAGATCGCGCAGTCTTGGGATTTTCGCTCTCATAGGGCACCGCAGCCGACGCGCGCGATACGAGTGAGCCAATTAGACGGCGCCGAAATTGTCTTGTCAGAGACCGCGCAGTCTTGGGATTTTCGCTCTCATTGGGCATCGCAGCCAAAGCGCACGATACGAGTGAGCCAATTAGACGGCGCCGAAATTGTCTTGTCAGAGATCGCGCAGTCTTGGGATTTTCGCTCTCATAGGGCACCGCAGCCAAAGCGCGCGATACGAGTGAGCCAATTAGGCGGCGCCGAAATTGTCTTGTCAGAGATCGCGCAGTCTTGGGATTTTCGCTCTCATAGGGCACCGCAGCCGACGCGCGCGATACGAGTGAGCTAATTAGACGGCGCCGAAATTGCCTTGTGAGAGACCGCGTAGTCTTGGGATTTTCGCTCTCATTGGGCATCGCAGCCAAAGCGCGCGATACGAGTGAGCCAATTAGACGGCGCCGAAATTGCCTTGTCAGAGACCGCGCAGTCTTGGGATTTTCGCTCTCATTGGGCATCGCAGCCAAAGCGCACGATACGAGTGAGCCAATTAGACGGCGCCGAAATTGTCTTGTCAGAGATCGCGCAGTCTTGAGATTTTCGCTCTCATAGGGCACCGCAGCCGACGCGCGCGATACGAGTGAGCCAATTAGACGGCGCCGAAATTGTCTTGTCAGAGACCGCGCAGTCTTGGGATTTTCGCTCTCATTGGGCATCGCAGCCAAAGCGCACGATACGAGTGAGCCAATTAGACGGCGCCGAAATTGTCTTGTCAGAGATCGCGCAGTCTTGGGATTTTCGCTCTCATAGGGCACCGCAGCCAAAGCGCGCGATACGAGTGAGCCAATTAGACGGCGCCGAAATTGTCTTGTCAGAGACCGCGCAGTCTTGGGATTTTCGCTCTCATAGGGCACCGCAGCCGACGCGCGCGATACGAGTGAGCCAATTAGACGGCGCCGAAATTGTCTTGTCAGAGACCGCGCAGTCTTGGGATTTTCGCTCTCATTGGGCATCGCAGCCAAAGCGCACGAGTGAGCCAATTAGACGGCGCCGAAATTGTCTTGTCAGAGATCGCGCAGTCTTGGGATTTTCGCTCTCATAGGGCACCGCAGCCGACGCGCGCGATACGAGTGAGCCAATTAGACGGCGCCGAAATTGCCTTGTCAGAGACCGCGCAGTCTTGGGATTTTCGCTCTCATTGGGCATCGCAGCCAAAGCGCACGATACGAGTGAGCCAAGTAGACGGCGCCGAAATTGTCTTGTCAGAGATCGCGCAGTCTTGGGATTTTCGCTCTCATAGGGCACCGCAGCCGACGCGCACGATACGAGTGAGCCCATTAGACGGCGCCGAAATTGTCTTGTCAGAGACCGCGCAGTCTTGGGATTTTCGCTCTCATAGGGCACCGCAGCAGACGCGCGCGATACGAGTGAGCCAATAAAACGGCGCCGAAATTGCCTTGTGAGAGACCGCGCAGTCTTGGGATTTTCTCTCTCATAGGGCACCGCAGCCAAAGCGCGCGATACGAGTGAGCCAATTAGACGGCGCCGAAATTGTCTTGTCAGAGACCGCGCAGTCTTGGGATTTTCGCTCTCATAGGGCACCGCAGCCGACGCGCGCGATACGAGTGAGCCAATTAGACGGCGCCGAAATTGCCTTGTCAGAGACCGCGCAGTCTTGGGATTTTCGCTCTCATTGGGCATCGCAGCCAAAGCGCACGATACGAGTGAGCCAATTAGACGGCGCCGAAATTGTCTTGTCAGAGATCGCGCAGTCTTGGGATTTTCGCTCTCATAGGGCACCGCAGCCGACGCGCGCGATACGAGTGAGCCAATTAGACGGCGCCGAAATTGTCTTGTCAGAGACCGCGCAGTCTTGGGATTTTCGCTCTCATTGGGCATCGCAGCCAAAGCGCACGATACGAGTGAGCCAATTAGACGGCGCCGAAATTGTCTTGTCAGAGATCGCGCAGCCTTGGGATTTTCGCTCTCATAGGGCACCGCAGCCAAAGCGCGCGATACGAGTGAGCCAATTAGACGGCGCCGAAATTGTCTTGTCAGAGACCGCGCAGTCTTGGGATTTTCGCTCTCATAGGGCACCGCAGCCGACGCGCGCGATACGAGTGAGCCAATTAGACGGCGCCGAAATTGTCTTGTCAGAGACCGCGCAGTCTTGGGATTTTCGCTCTCATTGGGCATCGCAGCCAAAGCGCACGATACGAGTGAGCCAATTAGACGGCGCCGAAATTGTCTTGTCAGAGATCGCGCAGTCTTGGGATTTTCGCTCTCATAGGGCACCGCAGCCGACGCGCGCGATACGAGTGAGCCAATTAGACGGCGCCGAAATTGCCTTGTCAGAGACCGCGCAGTCTTGGGATTTTCGCTCTCATTGGGCATCGCAGCCAAAGCGCAAGATACGAGTGAGCCAATTAGACGGCGCCGAAATTGTCTTGTCAGAGATCGCGCAGTCTTGGGATTTTCGCTCTCATAGGGCACCGCAGCCGACGCGCACGATACGAGTGAGCCAATTAGACGGCGCCGAAATTGTCTTGTCAGAGACCGCGCAGTCTTCGGATTTTCGCTCTCATAGGGCACCGCAGCCGACGCGCGCGATACGAGTGAGCCAATTAGACGGCGCCGAAATTGCCTTGTGAGAGACCGCGCAGTCTTGGGATTTTCGCTCTCATAGGGCACCGCAGCCAAAGCGCGCGATACGAGTGAGCCAATTAGACGGCGCCGAAATTGTCTTGTCAGAGACCGCGCAGTCTTGGGATTTTCGCTCTCAAGGGCACCGCAGCCGACGCGCGCGATACGAATGAGCCAATTAGACGGCGCCGAAATTGCCTTGTGAGAGACCGCGCAGTCTTGGGATTTTCGCTCTCATTGGGCATCGCATCCAAAGCGCGCGATACGAGTGAGCCAATTAGACGGCGCCGAAATTGTCTTCTCAGAGATCGCGCAGTCTTGGGATTTTCGCTCTCATAGGGCATCGCAGCCAAAGCGCGCGATACGAGTGAGCCAATTAGACGGCGCCGAAATTGCCTTGTGAGAGACCGCGCAGTCTTGGGATTTTCGCTCTCATAGGGCACCGCAGCCAAAGCGCGCGATACGAGTGAGCCAATTAGACGGCGCCGAAATTGTCTTGTCAGAGATCGCGCAGTCTTGCGATTTTCGCTCTCATAGGGCACCGCAGCCGACGCGCGCGATACGAGTGAGCCAATTAGACGGCGCCGAAATTGCCTTGTGAGAGACCGCGCAGTCTTGGGATTTTCGCTCTCATAGGGCACCGCAGCCGACGCGCGCGATACGAGTGAGCCAAATAGACGGCGCCGAAATTGTCTTGTGAGAGACCGCGCAGTCTTGGGATTTTCGCTCTCATAGGGCACCGCAGCCGACGCGCGCGATACGAGTGAGCCAATTAGACGGCGCCGAAATTGCCTTGTCAGAGACCGCGCAGTCTTGGGATTTTCGCTCTCATAGGGCACCGTAGCCAAAGCGCGCGATACGAGTGAGCCAATTAGACGGCGCCGAAATTGTCTTGTCAGAGACCGCGCAGTCTTGGGATTATCGCTCTCATAGGGCACCGCAGCCGACGCGCGCGATACGAGTGAGCCAATTAGACGGCGCCGAAATTGCCTTGTGAGAGACCGCGCAGTCTTGGGATTTTCGCTCTCATAGGGCACCGCAGCCGACGCGCGCGATACGAGTGAGCCAATTAGACGGCGCCGAAATTGCCTTGTCAGAGACCGCGCAGTCTTGGGATTTTCGCTCTCATAGGGCACCGCAGCCGACGCGCGCGATACGAGTGAGCCAATTAGCCGGCGCCGAAATTGCCTTGTGAGAGACCGCGCAGTCTTGGGATTTTCGCTCTCATAGGGCACCGCAGCCGACGCGCGCGATACGAGTGAGCCAATTAGACGGCGCCGAAATTGTCTTGTGAGAGACCGCGCAGTCTTGGGATTTTCGCTCTCATAGGGCACCGCAGCCGACGCGCGCGATACGAGTGAGCCAATTAGACGGCGCCGAAATTGCCTTGTCAGAGACCGCGCAGTCTTGGGATTTTCGCTCTCATAGGGCACCGCAGCCGACGCGCGCGATACGAGTGAGCCAATTAGACGGCGCCGAAATTGCCTTGTGAGAGACCGCGCAGTCTTGGGATTTTCGCTCTCATAGGGCACCGCAGCCGACGCGCGCGATACGAGTGAGCCAATTAGACGGCGCCGAAATTGTCTTGTGGGAGACCGCGCAGTCTTGGGATTTTCGCTCTCATAGGGCACCGCAGCCGACGCGCGCGATACGAGTGAGCCAATTAGACGGCGCCGAAATTGCCTTGTGAGAGACCGCGCAGTCTTGGGATTTTCGCTCTCATAGGGCACCGCAGCCAAAGCGCGCGATACGAGTGAGCCAATTAGACGGCGCCGAAATTGTCTTGTCAGAGATCGCGCAGTCTTGGGATTTTCGCTCTCATAGGGCACCGCAGCCGACGCGCGCGATACGAATGAGCCAATTAGACGGCGCCGAAATTGTCTTGTCAGAGACCGCGCAGTCTTGGGATTTTCGCTCTCATTGGGCATCGCAGCCAAAGCGCACGATACGAGTGAGCCAATTAGACGGCGCCGAAATTGTCTTGTCAGAGATCGCGCAGTCTTGGGATTTTCGCTCTCATAGGGCACCGCAGCCGACGCGCGCGATACGAGTGAGCCAATTAGACGGCGCCGAAATTGCCTTGTCAGAGACCGCGCAGTCTTGGGATTTTCGCTCTCATTGGGCATCGCAGCCAAAGCGCGCGATACGAGTGAGCCAATTAGACGGCGCCGAAATTGTCTTGTCAGAGATCGCGCAGTCTTGGGATTTTCGCTCTCATAGGGCACCGCAGGAGACGCGCACGATACGAGTGAGCCAATTAGACGGCGCCGAAATTGTCTTGTCAGAGACCGCGCAGTCTTGGGATTTTCGCTCTCATAGGGCACCGCAGCCGACGCGCGCGATACGAGTGAGCCAATTAGACGGCGCCGAAATTGCCTTGTGAGAGACCGCGCAGTCTTGGGATTTTCGCTCTCATAGGGCACCGCAGCCAAAGCGCGCGATACGAGTGAGCCAATTAGACGGCGCCGAAATTGTCTTGTCAGAGACCGCGCAGTCTTAGGATTTTCGCTCTCAAGGGCACCACAGCCGACGCGCGCGATACGAGTGAGCCAATTAGACGGCGCCGAAATTGTCTTGTCAGAGACCGCGCAGTCTTGGGATTTTCGCTCTCATTGGGCATCGCAGCCAAAGCGCGCGATACGAGTGAGCCAATTAGACGGCGCCGAAATTGTCTTGTCAGAGATCGCGCAGTCTTAGGATTTTCGCTCTCATAGGGCACCGCAGCCGACGCGCGCGATACGAGTGAGCCAATTAGACGGCGCCGAAATTGTCTTTTCAGAGACCGCGCAGTATTGGGATTTTCGCTCTCATTGGGCATCGCAGCCAAAGCGCACGATACGAGTGAGCCAATTAGACGGCGCCGAAATTGTCTTGTCAGAGATCGCGCAGTCTTGGGATTTTCGCTCTGATAGGGCACCGCAGCCGACGCGCACGGTACGAGTGAGCCAATTAGACGGCGCCGAAATTGTGTTGTCAGAGACCGCGCAGTCTTGGGATTTTCGCTCTCATTGGGCATCGCAGCCAAAGCGCGCGATACGAGTGAGCCAATTAGACGGCGCATAAATTGTCTTGTCAGAGATCGCGCAGTCTTGGGATTTTCGCTCTCATAGGGCACCGCAGCCGACGCGCGCGATACGAGTGAGCCAATTAGACGGCGCCGAAATTGCGTTGTCAGAGACCGCGCAGTCTTGGGATTTTCGCTCTCATAGGGCACCGCAGCCGACGCGCGCGATACGAGTGAGCCAATTAGACGGCGCCGAAATTGCCTTGTCAGAGACCGCGCAGTCTTGGGATTTTCGCTCTCATTGGGCATCCCAGCCAAAGCGCACGATACGAGTGAGCCAATTAGACGGCGCCGAAATTGTCTTGTCAGAGACCGCGCAGTCTTGGGATTTTCGCTCTCATAGGGCACCGCAGCCGACGCGCGCGATACGAGTGAGCCAATTAGACGGCGCCGAAATTGCCTTGTGAGAGACCGCGCAGTCTTGGGATTTTCGATCTCATAGGGCACCGCAGCCAAAGCGCGCGATACGAGTGAGCCAATTAGACGGCGCCGAAATTGTCTTGTCAGAGATCGCGCAGTCTTGGGATTTTCGCTCTCATAGGGCATCGCAGCCAAAGCGCGCGATACGAGTGAGCCAATTAGACGGCGCCGAAATTGCCTTGTGAGAGACCGCGCAGTCTTGGGATTTTCGCTCTCATAGGGCACCGCAGCCGACGCGCGCGATACGAGTGAGCCAATTAGACGGCGCCGAAATTGCCTTGTCAGAGACCGCGCAGTCTTGGGATTTTCGCTCTCATAGGGCACCGCAGCCAAAGCGCGCGATACGAGTGAGCCAATTAGACGGCGCCGAAATTGTCTTGTCAGAGATCGCGCAGTCTTGGGATTTTCGCTCTCATAGGGCATCGCAGCCAAAGCGCGTGATACGAGTAAGCCAATTAGACGGCGCCGAAATTGTCTTGTCAGAGATCGCGCAGTCTTGGGATTTTCGCTCTCATAGGGCACCGCAGCCAAAGCGCGCGATACGAGTGAGCCAATTAGACGGCGCCGAAATTGTCTTGTCAGAGATCGCGCAGCCTTGGGATTTTCGCTCTCATAGGGCACCGCAGCCAAAGCGCGCTATACGAGTGAGCCAATTAGACGGCGCCGAAATTGTCTTGTCAGAGATCGCGCAGTCTTGGGATTTTCGCTCTCATAGGGCATCGCAGCCAAAGCGCGCGATACGAGTAAGCCAATTAGAAGGCGCCGAAATTGTCTTGTCAGAGATCGCGCAGTCTTGGGATTTTCGCTCTCATAGGGCATCGCAGCCAAAGCGCGTGATACGAGTAAGCCAATTAGACGGCGCCGAAATTGTCTTGTCAGAGATCGCGCAGTCTTGGGATTTTCGCTCTCATAGGGCACCGCAGCCAAAGCGCGCGATACGAGTGAGCCAATTAGACGGCGCCGAAATTGCCTTGTCAGAGACCGCGCAGTCTTGGGATTTTCGCTCTCATTGGGTACTGCAGCCAAAGCGCGCGATACGAGTGAGCCAATTAGACGGCGCCGAAATTGCCTTGTCAGAGATCGCGCAGTCTTGGGATTTTCGCTCTCATAGGGCATCGCAGCCAAAGCGCGTGATACGAGTAAGCCAATTAGACGGCGCCGAAATTGTCTTGTCAGAGATCGCGCAGTCTTGGGATTTTCGCTCTCATAGGGCACCGCAGCCAAAGCGCGCGATACGAGTGAGCCAATTAGACGGCGCCGAAATTGTCTTGTCAGAGATCGCGCAGTCTTGGGATTTTCGCTCTCATAGGGCATCGCAGCCAAAGCGCGTGATACGAGTAAGCCAATTAGACGGCGCCGAAATTGTCTTGTCAGAGATCGCGCAGTCTTGGGATTTTCGCTCTCATAGGGCACCGCAGCCAAAGCGCGTGATACGAGTAAGCCAATTAGACGGCGCCGAAATTGTCTTGTCAGAGATCGCGCAGTCTTGGGATTTTCGCTCTCATAGGGCACCGCAGCCAAAGCGCGTGATACGAGTAAGCCAATTAGACGGCGCCGAAATTGCCTTGTCAGAGATCGCGCAGTCTTGGGATTTTCGCTCTCATAGGGCACCGCAGCCAAAGCGCGTGATACGAGTAAGCCAATTAGACGGCGCCGAAATTGTCTTGTCAGAGATCGCGCAGTCTTGGGATTTTCGCTCTCATAGGGCACCGCAGCCAAAGCGCGTGATACGAGTAAGCCAATTAGACGGCGCCGAAATTGCCTTGTCAGAGATCGCGCAGTCTTGGGATTTTCGCTCTCATAGGGCACCGCAGCCAAAGCGCGTGATACGAGTAAGCCAATTAGACGGCGCCGAAATTGTCTTGTCAGAGATCGCGCAGTCTTGGGATTTTCGCTCTCATAGGGCACCGCAGCCAAAGCGCGCGATACGAGTGAGCCAATTAGACGGCGCCGAAATCGTCTTGTCAGAGATCGCGCAGTCTTGGGATTTTCGCTCTCATAGGGCATCGCAGCCAAAGCGCGCGATACGAGTAAGCCAATTAGACGGCGCCGAAATTGCCTTGTGAAAGACCGCGCAGTCTTGGGATTTTCGCTCTCATAGGGCACCGCAGCCAAAGCGCGCGATACGAGTGAGCCAATTAGACGGCGCCGAAATTGTCTTGTCAGAGACCGCGCAGTCTTGGGATTTTCGCTCTCATTGGGCATCGCAGCCAAAGCGCGCGATACGAGTGAGCCAATTAGACGGCGCATAAATTGTCTTGTCAGAGATCGCGCAGTCTTGGGATTTTCGCTCTCATAGGGCACCGCAGCCGACGCGCGCGATACGAGTGAGCCAATTAGACGGCGCCGAAATTGCGTTGTCAGAGACCGCGCAGTCTTGGGATTTTCGCTCTCATAGGGCACCGCAGCCGACGCGCGCGATACGAGTGAGCCAATTAGACGGCGCCGAAATTGCCTTGTCAGAGACCGCGCAGTCTTGGGATTTTCGCTCTCATTGGGCATCGCAGCCAAAGCGCACGATACGAGTGAGCCAATTAGACGGCGCCGAAATTGTCTTGTCAGAGACCGCGCAGTCTTGGGATTTTCGCTCTCATAGGTCACCGCAGCCGACGCGCGCGATACGAGTGAGCCAATTAGACGGCGCCGAAATTGCCTTGTGAGAGACCGCGCAGTCTTGGGATTTTCGATCTCATAGGGCACCGCAGCCAAAGCGCGCGATACGAGTGAGCCAATTAGACGGCGCCGAAATTGTCTTGTCAGAGATCGCGCAGTCTTGGGATTTTCGCTCTCATAGGGCATCGCAGCCAAAGCGCGCGATACGAGTGAGCCAATTAGACGGCGCCGAAATCGCCTTGTGAGAGACCGCGCAGTCTTGGGATTTTCGCTCTCATAGGGCACCGCAGCCGACGCGCGCGATACGAGTGAGCCAATTAGACGGCGCCGAAATTGCCTTGTCAGAGACCGCGCAGTCTTGGGATTTTCGCTCTCATAGGGCACCGCAGCCAAAGCGCGCGATACGAGTGAGCCAATTAGACGGCGCCGAAATTGTCTTGTCAGAGATCGCGCAGTCTTGGGATTTTCGCTCTCATAGGGCATCGCAGCCAAAGCGCGCGATACGAGTGAGCCAGTTAGACGGCGCCGAAATTGTCTTGTCAGAGATCGCGCAGTCTTGGGATTTTCGCTCTCATAGGGCATCGCAGCCAAAGCGCGCGATACGAGTAACCAATTAGACGGCGCCGAAATTGCCTTGTGAGAGACCGCGCAGTCTTGGGATTTTCGCTCTCATAGGGCACCGCAGCCAAAGCGCGCGATACGAGTGAGCCAATTAGACGGCGCCGAAATTGTCTTGTCAGAGATCGCGCAGTCTTGGGATTTTCGCATTCATAGGGCACCGCAGCCGACGCGCGCGATACGAGTGAGCCAATTAGACGGCGCCGAAATTGTCTTGTGAGAGACCGCGCAGTCTTGGGATTTTCGCTCTCATAGGGCACCGCAGCCAAAGCGCGCGATACGAGTGAGCCAATTAGACGGCGCCGAAATTGTCTTGTGAGAGACCGCGCAGTCTTGGGATTTTCGCTCTCATAGGGCACCGCAGCCAAAGCGCGCGATACGAGTGAGCCAATTAGACGGCGCCGAAATTGCCTTCTCAGAGACCGCGCAGTCTTGGGATTTTCGCTCTCATAGGGCACCGTAGCCAAAGCGCGCAATACGAGTGAGCGAATTAGACGGCGCCGAAATTGTCTTGTCAGAGACCGCGCAGTCTTGGGATTATCGCTCTCATAGGGCACCGCAGCCGACGCGCGCGATACGAGTGAGCCAATTAGACGGCGCCGAAATTGCCTTGTCAGAGACCGCGCAGTCTTGGGATTTTCGCTCTCATAGGGCACCGCAGCCAAAGCGCGCGATACGAGTGAGCCAATTAGACGGCGCCGAAATTGTCTTGTCAGAGATCGCGCAGTCTTGGGATTTTCGCATTCATAGGGCACCGCAGCCGACGCGCGCGATACGAGTGAGCCAATTAGACGGCGCCGAAATTGCCTTGTCAGAGACCGCGCAGTCTTGGGATTATCGCTCTCATAGGGCACCGCAGCCGACGCGCGCGATACGAATGAGCCAATTAGACGGCGCCGAAATTGCCTTGTGAGAGACCGCGCAGTCTTGGGATTTTCGCTCTCATAGGGCACCGCAGCCGACGCGCGCGATACGAGTGAGCCAATTAGACGGCGCCGAAATTGCCTTGTCAGAGACCGCGCAGTCTTGGGATTTTCGCTCTCATAGGGCACCGCAGCCAAAGCGCGCGATACGAGTGAGCCAATTAGACGGCGCCGAAATTGCGTTGTCAGAGACCGCGCAGTCTTGGGATATTCGCTCTCATAGGGCACCGTAGCCAAAGCGCGCGATACGAGTGAGCCAATTAGACGGCGCCGAAATTGCCTTGTCAGAGACCGCGCAGTCTTGGGATTATCGCTCTCATAGGGCACCGCAGCCGACGCGCGCGATACGAATGAGCCAATTAGACGGCGCCGAAATTGCCTTGTGAGAGACCGCGCAGTCTTGGGATTTTCGCTCTCATAGGGCACCGCAGCCGACGCGCGCGATACGAGTGAGCCAATTAGACGGCGCCGAAATTGCCTTGTCAGAGACCGCGCAGTCTTGGGATTTTCGCTCTCATAGGGCACCGCAGCCAAAGCGCGCGATACGAGTGAGCCAATTAGACGGCGCCGAAATTGTCTTGTCAGAGACCGCGCAGTCTTGGGATTTTCGCTCTCATAGGGCACCGCAGCCGACGCGCGCGATACGAGTGAGCCAATTAGACGGCGCCGAAATTGCCTTGTGAGAGACCGCGCAGTCTTGGGATTTTCGCTCTCATAGGGCACCGCAGCCGACGCGCGCGATACGAGTGAGCCAATTAGACGGCGCCGAAATTGTCTTGTGAGAGACCGCGCAGTCTTGGGATTTTCGCTCTAATAGGGCACCGCAGCCGACGCGCGCGATACGAGTGAGCCAATTAGACGGCGCCGAAATTGCCTTGTGAGAGACCGCGCAGTCTTGGGATTTTCGCTCTTATAGGGCACCGCAGCCGACGCGCGCGATACGAGTGAGCCGATTAGACGGCGCCGAAATTGCCTTGTGAGAGACCGCGCAGTCTTGGGATTTTCGCTCTCATAGGGCACCGCAGCCAAAGCGCGCGATACGAGTGAGCCAATTAGACGGCGCCGAAATCGCCTTGTCAGAGACCGCGCAGTCTTGGGATTTTCGCTCTCATAGGGCACCGTAGCCAAAGCGCGCGATACGAGTGAGCCGATTAGACGGCGCCGAAATTGCCTTGTGAGAGACCGCGCGGTCTTGGGATTTTCGCTCTCATAGGGCACCGCAGCCGACGCGCGCGATACGAGTGAGCCAATTAGACGGCGCCGAAATTGCCTTGTCAGAGACCGCGCAGTCTTGGGATTTTCGCTCTCATAGGGCACCGTGCCAAAGCGCGCGATACGAGTGAGCCAATTAGACGGCGCCGATATTGTCTTGTCAGAGACCGCGCAGTCTTGGGATTTTCGCTCTCATAGAACACCGCAGCCGACGCGCGCGATACGAGTGAGCCAATTAGAGGGCGCCGAAATCGCCTTGTGAGAGACCGCGCAGTCTTGGGATTTTCGCTCTCATAGGGCACCGCAGCCGACGCGCGCGATACGAGTGAGCCAATTAGACGGCGCCGAAATTGCCTTGTCAGAGACCGCGCAGTCTTGGGATTTTCGCTCTCATAGGGCACCGCAGCCAAAGCGCGCGATACGAGTGAGCCAATTAGACGGCGCCGAAATTGCCTTGTGAGAGACCGCGCAGTCTTGGGATTTTCGCTCTCATAGGGCACCGCAGCCAAAGCGCGCGATACGAGTGAGCCAATTAGACGGCGCCGAAATTGCCTTGTGAGAGACCGCGCAGTCTTGGGATTTTCGCTCTCATAGGGCACCGCAGCCAAAGCGCGCGATACGAGTGAGCCAATTAGACGGCGCCGAAATTGCCTTGTGAGAGACCGCGCAGTCTTGGGATTTTCGCTCTCATAGGGCACCGCAGCCGACGCGCGCGATACGAGTGAGCCAATTAGACGGCGCCGAAATTGCCTTGTCAGAGACCGCGCAGTCTTGGGATTTTCGCTCTCATAGGGCACCGCAGCCGACGCGCGCGATACGAGTGAGCCAATTAGACGGCGCCGAAATTGCCTTGTGAGAGACCGCGCAGTCTTGGGATTTTCGCTCTCATAGGGCACCGCAGCCGACGCGTGCGATACGAGTGAGCCAATTAGACGGCGCCGAAATTGCCTTGTGAGAGACCGCGCAGTCTTGGGATTTTCGCTCTCATAGGGCACCGCAGCCAAAGCGCGCGATACGAGTGAGCCAATTAGACGGCGCCGAAATTGCCTTGTGAGAGACCGCGCAGTCTTGGGATTTTCGCTCTCATAATGCACCGCAGCCAAAGCGCGCGATACGAGTGAGCCAATTAGACGGCGCCGAAATTGCCTTGTGAGAGACCGCGCAGTCTTGGGATTTTCGCTCTCATAGGGCACCGCAGCCAAAGCGCGCGATACGAGTGAGCCAATTAGACGGCGCCGAAATTGTCTTGTCAGAGACCGCGCAGTCTTGGGATTTTCGCTCTCATAGGGCACCGCAGCCAAAGCGCGCGATACGAGTGAGCCAATTAGACGGCGCCGAAATTGCGTTGTCAGAGACCGCGCAGTCTTGGGATTTTCGCTCTCATAGGGCACCGCAGCCAAAGCGCGCGATACGAATGAGCCTATTATACGGCGCCGAAATTGTCTTGTCAGAGACCGCGCAGTCTTGGGATTTTCGCTCTCATAGGGCACCGCAGCCAAAGCGCGCGATACGAGTGAGCCAATTAGACGGCGCCGAAATTGTCTTGTCAGAGACCGCGCAGTCTTGGGATTTTCGCTCTCATAGGGCACCGCAGCCAAAGCGCGCGATACGAGTGAGCCAATTAGACGGCGCCGAACTTGCCTTGTCAGAGACCGCGCAGTCTTGGGATTTTCGCTCTCATAGGGCACCGCAGCCAAAGCGCGCGATACGAGTGAGCCAATTAGACGGCGCCGAAATTGCGTTGTCAGAGACCGCGCAGTCTTGGGATTTTCGCTCTCATAGGGCACCGCAGCCAAAGCGCGCGATACGAGGGAGCCAATTAGACGGCGCCGAAATTGACTTGTCAGAGACCGCGCAGTCTTGGGATTTTCGCTCTCATAGGGCACCGCAGCCAAAGCGCGCGATACGAATGAGCCAATTAGACGGCGCCGAAATTCCCTTGTGAGAGACCGCGCAGTCTTGGGATTTTCGCTCTCATAGGGCACCGCAGCCAAAGCGCGCGATACGAGTGAGCCAATTAGACGGCGCCGAAATTGCCTTGTCAGAGACCGCGCAGTCTTGGGATTTTCGCTCTCATAGGGCACCGCAGCCAAAGCGCGCGATACGAGTGAGCCAATTAGACGGCGCCGAAATTGCCTTGTGAGAGACCGCGCAGTCTTGGGATTTTCGCTCTCATAGGGCACCACAGCCAAAGCGCGCGATACGAGTGAGCCAATTAGACGGCGCCGAAATTGCCTTGTGAGAGACCGCGCAGTCTTGGGATTTTCGCTCTCATAGGGCACCGCAGCCAAAGCGCGCGATACGAGTGAGCCAATTAGACGGCGCCGAAATTGCGTTGTCAGAGACCGCGCAGTCTTGGGATTTTCGCTCTCATAGGGCACCGCAGCCAAAGCGCGCGATACGAGTGAGCCAATTAGACGGCGCCGAAATTGCCTTGTGAGAGACCGCGCAGTCTTGGGATTTTCGCTCTCATAGGGCACCGCAGCCAAAGCGCGCGATACGAGTGAGCCAATTAGACGGCTCCAAAATTGCCTTGTGAGAGACCGCGCAGTCTTGGGATTTTCGCTCTCATAGGGCACCGCAGCCAAAGCGCGCGATACGAGTCAGCCAATTAGACGGCGCCGAAATTGCGTTGTCAGAGACCGCGCAGTCTTGGGATTTTCGCTCTCATAGGGCACCGCAGCCAAAGCGCGCGATACGAGTGAGCCAATTAGACGGCGCCGAAATTGCCTTGTGAGAGACCGCGCAGTCTTGGGATTTTCGCTCTCATAGGGCACCGCAGCCAAAGCGCGCGATATGAGTGAGCCAATTAGACGGCGCCGAAATTGCCTTGTGAGAGACCGCGCAGTCTTGGGATTTTCGCTCTCATAGGGCACCGCAGCCAAAGCGCGCGATACGAGTGAGCCAATTAGACGGCGCCGAAATTGCCTTGTGAGAGACCGCGCAGTCTTGGGATTTTCGCTCTCATATGGCACCGCAGCCAAAGCGCGCGATACGAGTGAGCCAATTAGACGGCGCCGAAATTGCCTTGTGAGAGACCGCGCAGTCTTGGGATTTTCGCTCTCATAGGGCACCGCAGCCAAAGCGCGCGATACGAGTGAGCCAATTAGACGGCGCCGAAATTGCCTTGTGAGAGACCGCGCAGTCTTGGGATTTTCGCTCTCATAGGGCACCGCAGCCAAAGCGCGCGATACGAGTGAGCCAATTAGACGGCGCCGAAATTGCCTTGTGAGAGACCGCGCAGTCTTGGGATTTTCGCTTTCATAGGGCACCGCAGCCAAAGCGCGCGATACGAGTGAGCCAATTAGACGGCGCCGAAATTGCCTTGTGAGAGACCGCGCAGTCTTGGGATTTTCGCTCTCATAGGGCACCGCAGCCAAAGCGCGCGATACGAGTGAGCCAATTAGACGGCGCCGAAATTGCCTTGTAAGAGACCGCGCAGTCTTGGGATTTTCGCTCTCATAGGGCACCGCAGCCAAAGCGCGCGATACGAGTGAGCCAATTAGACGGCGCCGAAATTGCGTTGTCAGAGACCGCGCAGTCTTGGGATTTTCGCTCTCATAGGGCACCGCAGCCAAAGCGCGCGATACGAGTGAGCCAATTAGACGGCGCCGAAATTGCCTTGTGAGAGACCGCGCAGTCTTGGGATTTTCGCTCTCATAGGGCACCGCAGCCAAAGCGCGCGATACGAGTGAGCCAATTAGACGGCGCCGAAATTGCCTTGTGAGAGACCGCGCAGTCTTGGGATTTTCGCTCTCATAGGGCACCGCAGCCAAAGCGCGCGATACGAGTGAGCCAATTAGACGGCGCCGAAATTGACTTGTCAGAGACCGCGCAGTCTTGGGATTTTCGCTCTCATAGGGCACCGCAGCCAAAGCGCGCGATACGAATGAGCCAATTAGACGGCGCCGAAATTCCCTTGTGAGAGACCGCGCAGTCTTGGGATTTTCGCTCTCATAGGGCACCGCAGCCAAAGCGCGCGATACGAGTGAGCCAATTAGACGGCGCCGAAATTGCCTTGTGAGAGACCGCGCAGTCTTGGGATTTTCGCTCTCATAGGGCACCGCAGCCAAAGCGCGCGATACGAGTGAGCCAATTAGACGGCACCGAAATTGTCTTGTCAGAGACCGCGCAGTCTTGGGATTTTCGCTCTCATAGGGCACCGCAGCCAAAGCGCGCGATACGAGTGAGCCAATTAGACGGCGCCGAAATTGCCTTGTCAGAGACCGCGCAGTCTTGGGATTTTCGCTCTCATAGGGCACCGCAGCCAAAGCGCGCGATACGAGTGAGCCAATTAGACGGCGCCGAAATTGCCTTGTGAGAGACCGCGCAGTCTTGGGATTTTCGCTCTCATAGGGCACCACAGCCAAAGCGCGCGATACGAGTGAGCCAATTAGACGGCGCCGAAATTGCCTTGTGAGAGACCGCGCAGTCTTGGGATTTTCGCTCTCATAGGGCACCGCAGCCAAAGCGCGCGATACGAGTGAGCCAATTAGACGGCGCCGAAATTGCGTTGTCAGAGACCGCGCAGTCTTGGGATTTTCGCTCTCATAGGGCACCGCAGCCAAAGCGCGCGATACGAGTGAGCCAATTAGACGGCGCCGAAATTGCCTTGTGAGAGACCGCGCAGTCTTGGGATTTTCGCTCTCATAGGGCACCGCAGCCAAAGCGCGCGATACGAGTGAGCCAATTAGACGGCGCCAAAATTGCCTTGTGAGAGACCGCGCAGTCTTGCGATTTTCGCTCTCATAGGGCACCGCAGCCAAAGCGCGCGATACGAGTCAGCCAATTAGACGGCGCCGAAATTGCGTTGTCAGAGACCGCGCAGTCTTGGGATTTTCGCTCTCATAGGGCACCGCAGCCAAAGCGCGCGATACGAGTGAGCCAATTAGACGGCGCCGAAATTGCCTTGTGAGAGACCGCGCAGTCTTGGGATTTTCGCTCTCATATGGCACCGCAGCCAAAGCGCGCGATACGAGTGAGCCAATTAGACGGCGCCGAAATTGCCTTGTGAGAGACCGCGCAGTCTTGGGATTTTCGCTCTCATAGGGCACCGCAGCCAAAGCGCGCGATACGAGTGAGCCAATTAGACGGCGCCGAAATTGCCTTGTGAGAGACCGCGCAGTCTTGGGATTTTCGCTCTCATAGGGCACCGCAGCCAAAGCGCGCGATACGAGTGAGCCAATTAGACGGCGCCGAAATTGCCTTGTGAGAGACCGCGCAGTCTTGGGATTTTCGCTTTCATAGGGCACCGCAGCCAAAGCGCGCGATACGAGTGAGCCAATTAGACGGCGCCGAAATTGCCTTGTGAGAGACCGCGCAGTCTTGGGATTTTCGCTCTCATAGGGCACCGCAGCCAAAGCGCGCGATACGAGTGAGCCAATTAGACGGCGCCGAAATTGCCTTGTAAGAGACCGCGCAGTCTTGGGATTTTCGCTTTCATAGGGCACCGCAGCCAAAGCGCGCGATACGAGTGAGCCAATTAGACGGCGCCGAAATTGCGTTGTCAGAGACCGCGCAGTCTTGGGATTTTCGCTCTCATAGGGCACCGCAGCCAAAGCGCGCGATACGAGTGAGCCAATTAGACGGCGCCAAAAATGCCTTGTGAGAGACCGCGCAGTCTTGGGATTTTCGCTCTCATAGGGCACCGCAGCCAAAGCGCGCGATACGAGTGAGCCAATTAGACGGCGCCGAAATTGCGTTGTCAGAGACCGCGCAGTCTTGGGATTTTCGCTCTCATAGGGCACCGCAGCCAAAGCGCGCGATACGAGTGAGCCAATTAGACGGCGCCGAAATTGCCTTGTGAGAGACCGCGCAGTCTTGGGATTTTCGCTCTCATAGGGCACCGCAGCCAAAGCGCGCGATATGAGTGAGCCAATTAGACGGCGCCGAAATTGCCTTGTGAGAGACCGCGCAGTCTTGGGATTTTCGCTCTCATAGGGCACCGCAGCCAAAGCGCGCGATACGAGTGAGCCAATTAGACGGCGCCGAAATTGCCTTGTGAGAGACCGCGCAGTCTTGGGATTTTCGCTCTCATATCTCACCGCAGCCAAAGCGCGCGATACGAGTGAGCCAATTAGACGGCGCCGAAATTGCCTTGTGAGAGACCGCGCAGTCTTGGGATTTTCGCTCTCATAGGGCACCGCAGCCAAAGCGCGCGATACGAGTGAGCCAATTAGACGGCGCCGAAATTGCCTTGTGAGAGACCGCGCAGTCTTGGGATTTTCGCTCTCATAGGGCACCGCAGCCAAAGCGCGCGATACGAGTGAGCCAATTAGACGGCGCCGAAATTGCCTTGTGAGAGACCGCGCAGTCTTGGGATTTTCGCTTTCATAGGGCACCGCAGCCAAAGCGCGCGATACGAGTGAGCCAATTAGACGGCGCCGAAATTGCCTAGTGAGAGACCGCGCAGTCTTGGGATTTTCGCTCTCATAGGGCACCGCAGCCAAAGCGCGCGATACGAGTGAGCCAATTAGACGGCGCCGAAATTGCCTTGTAAGAGACCGCGCAGTCTTGGGATTTTCGCTCTCATAGGGCACCGCAGCCAAAGCGCGCGATACGAGTGAGCCAATTAGACGGCGCCGAAATTGCGTTGTCAGAGACCGCGCAGTCTTGGGATTTTCGCTCTCATAGGGCACCGCAGCCAAAGCGCGCGATACGAGTGAGCCAATTAGACGGCGCCGAAATTGCCTTGTGAGAGACCGCGCAGTCTTGGGATTTTCGCTCTCATAGGGCACCGCAGCCAAAGCGCGCGATACGAGTGAGCCAATTAGACGGCGCCGAAATTGCCTTGTGAGAGACCGCGCAGTCTTGGGATTTTCGCTCTCATAGGGCACCGCAGCCAAAGCGCGATACGAGTGAGCCAATTAGACGGCGCCGAAATTGCCTTGTGAGAGACCGCGCAGTCTTGGGATTTTCGCTTTCATAGGGCACCGCAGCCAAAGCGCGCGATACGAGTGAGCCAATTAGACGGCGCCGAAATTGCCTTGTGAGAGACCGCGCAGTCTTGGGATTTTCGCTCTCATAGGGCACCGCAGCCAAAGCGCGCGATACGAGTGAGCCAATTAGACGGCGCCGAAATTGCCTTGTAAGAGACCGCGCAGTCTTGGGATTTTCGCTCTCATAGGGCACCGCAGCCAAAGCGCGCGATACGAGTGAGCCAATTAGACGGCGCCGAAATTGCGTTGTCAGAGACCGCGCAGTCTTGGGATTTTCGCTCTCATAGGGCACCGCAGCCAAAGCGCGCGATACGAGTGAGCCAATTAGACGGCGCCAAAAATGCCTTGTGAGAGACCGCGCAGTCTTGGGATTTTCGCTCTCATAGGGCACCGCAGCCAAAGCGCGCGATACGAGTGAGCCAATTAGACGGCGCCGAAATTGCGTTGTCAGAGACCGCGCAGTCTTGGGATTTTCGCTCTCATAGGGCACCGCAGCCAAAGCGCGCGATACGAGTGAGCCAATTAGACGGCGCCGAAATTGCCTTGTGAGAGACCGCGCAGTCTTGGGATTTTCGCTCTCATAGGGCACCGCAGCCAAAGCGCGCGATATGAGTGAGCCAATTAGACGGCGCCGAAATTGCCTTGTGAGAGACCGCGCAGTCTTGGGATTTTCGCTCTCATAGGGCACCGCAGCCAAAGCGCGCGATACGAGTGAGCCAATTAGACGGCGCCGAAATTGCCTTGTGAGAGACCGCGCAGTCTTGGGATTTTCGCTCTCATATGGCACCGCAGCCAAAGCGCGCGATACGAGTGAGCCAATTAGACGGCGCCGAAATTGCCTTGTGAGAGACCGCGCAGTCTTGGGATTTTCGCTCTCATAGGGCACCGCAGCCAAAGCGCGCGATACGAGTGAGCCAATTAGACGGCGCCGAAATTGCCTTGTGAGAGACCGCGCAGTCTTGGGATTTTCGCTCTCATAGGGCACCGCAGCCAAAGCGCGCGATACGAGTGAGCCAATTAGACGGCGCCGAAATTGCCTTGTGAGAGACCGCGCAGTCTTGGGATTTTCGCTTTCATAGGGCACCGCAGCCAAAGCGCGCGATACGAGTGAGCCAATTAGACGGCGCCGAAATTGCCTAGTGAGAGACCGCGCAGTCTTGGGATTTTCGCTCTCATAGGGCACCGCAGCCAAAGCGCGCGATACGAGTGAGCCAATTAGACGGCGCCGAAATTGCCTTGTAAGAGACCGCGCAGTCTTGGGATTTTCGCTCTCATAGGGCACCGCAGCCAAAGCGCGCGATACGAGTGAGCCAATTAGACGGCGCCGAAATTGCGTTGTCAGAGACCGCGCAGTCTTGGGATTTTCGCTCTCATAGGGCACCGCAGCCAAAGCGCGCGATACGAGTGAGCCAATTAGACGGCGCCGAAATTGCCTTGTGAGAGACCGCGCAGTCTTGGGATTTTCGCTCTCATAGGGCACCGCAGCCAAAGCGCGCGATACGAGTGAGCCAATTAGACGGCGCCGAAATTGCCTTGTGAGAGACCGCGCAGTCTTGGGATTTTCGCTCTCATAGGGCACCGCAGCCAAAGCGCGCGATACGAGTGAGCCAATTAGACGGCACCGAAATTGTCTTGTCAGAGACCGCGCAGTCTTGGGATTTTCGCTCTCATAGGGCACCGCAGCCAAAGCGCGCGATACGAGTGAGCCAATTAGACGGCGCCAAAATTGCCTTGTCAGAGACCGCGCAGTCTTGGGATTTTCGCTCTCATAGGGCACCGCAGCCAAAGCGCGCGATACGAGTGAGCCAATTAGACGGCGCCGAAATTGCCTTGTGAGAGACCGCGCAGTCTTGGGATTTTCGCTCTCATAGGGCACCGCAGCCAAAGCGCGCGATACGAGTGAGCCAATTAGACGGCGCCGAAATTGCCTTGTGAGAGACCGCGCAGTCTTGGGATTTTCGCTCTCATAGGGCACCGCAGCCAAAGCGCGCGATACGAGTGAGCCAATTAGACGGCGCCGAAATTGACTTGTCAGAGACCGCGCAGTCTTGGGATTTTCGCTCTCATAGGGCACCGCAGCCAAAGCGCGCGATACGAATGAGCCAATTAGACGGCGCCGAAATTGCCTTGTGAGAGACCGCGCAGTCTTGGGATTTTCGCTCTCATAGGGCACCGCAGCCAAAGCGCGCGATACGAGTGAGCCAATTAGACGGCGCCGAAATTGCCTTGTGAGAGACCGCGCAGTCTTGGGATTTTCGCTCTCATAGGGCACCGCAGCCAAAGCGCGCGATACGAGTCAGCCAATTAGACGGCACCGAAATTGTCTTGTCAGAGACCGCGCAGTCTTGGGATTTTCGCTCTCATAGGGCACCGCAGCCAAAGCGCGCGATACGAGTGAGCCAATTAGACGGCGCCGAAATTGCCTTGTCAGAGACCGCGCAGTCTTGGGATTTTCGCTCTCATAGGGCACCGCAGCCAAAGCGCGCGATACGAGTGAGCCAATTAGACGGCGCCGAAATTGCCTTGTGAGAGACCGCGCAGTCTTGGGATTTTCGCTCTCATAGGGCACCACAGCCAAAGCGCGCGATACGAGTGAGCCAATTAGACGGCGCCGAAATTGCCTTGTGAGAGACCGCGCAGTCTTGGGATTTTCGCTCTCATAGGGCACCGCAGCCAAAGCGCGCGATACGAGTGAGCCAATTAGACGGCGCCGAAATTGCGTTGTCAGAGACCGCGCAGTCTTGGGATTTTCGCTCTCATAGGGCACCGCAGCCAAAGCGCGCGATACGAGTGAGCCAATTAGACGGCGCCGAAATTGCCTTGTGAGAGACCGCGCAGTCTTGGGATTTTCGCTCTCATAGGGCACCGCAGCCAAAGCGCGCGATACGAGTGAGCCAATTAGACGGCGCCAAAATTGCCTTGTGAGAGACCGCGCAGTCTTGCGATTTTCGCTCTCATAGGGCACCGCAGCCAAAGCGCGCGATACGAGTCAGCCAATTAGACGGCGCCGAAATTGCGTTGTCAGAGACCGCGCAGTCTTGGGATTTTCGCTCTCATAGGGCACCGCAGCCAAAGCGCGCGATACGAGTGAGCCAATTAGACGGCGCCGAAATTGCCTTGTGAGAGACCGCGCAGTCTTGGGATTTTCGCTCTCATATGGCACCGCAGCCAAAGCGCGCGATACGAGTGAGCCAATTAGACGGCGCCGAAATTGCCTTGTGAGAGACCGCGCAGTCTTGGGATTTTCGCTCTCATAGGGCACCGCAGCCAAAGCGCGCGATACGAGTGAGCCAATTAGACGGCGCCGAAATTGCCTTGTGAGAGACCGCGCAGTCTTGGGATTTTCGCTCTCATAGGGCACCGCAGCCAAAGCGCGCGATACGAGTGAGCCAATTAGACGGCGCCGAAATTGCGTTGTCAGAGACCGCGCAGTCTTGGGATTTTCGCTCTCATAGGGCACCGCAGCCAAAGCGCGCGATACGAGTGAGCCAATTAGACGGCGCCGAAATTGCCTTGTGAGAGACCGCGCAGTCTTGGGATTTTCGCTCTCATAAGGCACCGCAGCCAAAGCGCGCGATATGAGTGAGCCAATTAGACGGCGCCGAAATTGCCTTGTGAGAGACCGCGCAGTCTTGGGATTTTCGCTCTCATAGGGCACCGCAGCCAAAGCGCGCGATACGAGTGAGCCAATTAGACGGCGCCGAAATTGCCTTGTGAGAGACCGCGCAGTCTTGGGATTTTCGCTCTCATATGGCACCGCAGCCAAAGCGCGCGATACGAGTGAGCCAATTAGACGGCGCCGAAATTGCCTTGTGAGAGACCGCGCAGTCTTGGGATTTTCGCTCTCATAGGGCACCGCAGCCAAAGCGCGCGATACGAGTGAGCCAATTAGACGGCGCCGAAATTGCCTTGTGAGAGACCGCGCAGTCTTGGGATTTTCGCTCTCATAGGGCACCGCAGCCAAAGCGCGCGATACGAGTGAGCCAATTAGACGGCGCCGAAATTGCCTTGTGAGAGACCGCGCAGTCTTGGGATTTTCGCTTTCATAGGGCACCGCAGCCAAAGCGCGCGATACGAGTGAGCCAATTAGACGGCGCCGAAATTGCCTTGTGAGAGACCGCGCAGTCTTGGGATTTTCGCTCTCATAGGGCACCGCAGCCAAAGCGCGCGATACGAGTGAGCCAATTAGACGGCGCCGAAATTGCCTTGTAAGAGACCGCGCAGTCTTGGGATTTTCGCTCTCATAGGGCACCGCAGCCAAAGCGCGCGATACGAGTGAGCCAATTAGACGGCGCCGAAATTGCGTTGTCAGAGACCGCGCAGTCTTGGGATTTTCGCTCTCATAGGGCACCGCAGCCAAAGCGCGCGATACGAGTGAGCCAATTAGACGGCGCCGAAATTGCCTTGTGAGAGACCGCGCAGTCTTGGGATTTTCGCTCTCATAGGGCACCGCAGCCAAAGCGCGCGATACGAGTGAGCCAATTAGACGGCGCCGAAATTGCCTTGTGAGAGACCGCGCAGTCTTGGATTTTCGCTCTCATAGGGCACCGCAGCGAAAGCGCGCGATACGAGTGAGCCAATTAGACGGCACCGAAATCGCCTTGTCAGAGACCGCGCAGTCTTGGGATTTTCGCTCTCATAGGGCACCGCAGCCAAAGCGCGCGATACGAGTGAGCCAATTAGACGGCGTCGAAATTGCCTTGGGAGAGACCGCGCAGTCTTGGGATTTTCGCTCTCATAGGGCACCGCAGCCAAAGCGCGCGATACGAGTGAGCCAATTAGACGGCGCCGAAATTGCCTTGTGAGAGACCGCGCAGTCTTGGGATTTTCGCTCTCATAGGGCACCGCAGCCAAAGCGCGCGATACGAGTGAGCCAAATAGACGGCGCCGAAATTGCCTTGTGAGAGACCGCGCAGTCTTGGGATTTTCGCTCTCACAGGGCACCGTAGCCAAACCGCGCGATACGAGTGAGCCAATTAGACGGCGCCGAAATTGTCTTGTCAGAGACCGCGCAGTCTTGGGATTATCGCTCTCATAGGGCACCGCAGCCGACGCGCGCGATACGAGTGAGCCAATTAGACGGCGCCGAAATTGCCTTGTGAGAGACCGCGCAGTCATGGGATTTTCGCTCTCATAGGGCACCGCAGCCGACGCGCGCGATACGAGTGAGCCAATTAGACGGCGCCGAAATTGTCTTGTCAGAGACCGCGCAGTCTTGGGATTATCGCTCTCATAGGGCACCGCAGCCGACGCGCGCGATACGAGTGAGCCAATTAGACGGCGCCGAAATTGTCTTGTCAGAGACCGCGCAGTCTTGGGATTATCGCTCTCATAGGGCACCGCAGCCGACGCGCGCGATACGAGTGAGCCAATTAGACGGCGCCGAAATTGCCTTGTCAGAGACCGCGCAGTCTTGGGATTTTCGCTCTCATAGGGCACCGCAGCCGACGCGCGCGATACGAGTGAGCCAATTAGACGGCGCCGAAATTGCCTTGTCAGAGACCGCGCAGTCTTGGGATTTTAGCTCTCATAGGGCACCGCAGCCGACGCGCGCGATACGAGGGAGCCAATTAAACGGCGCCGAAATTGTCTTGTCAGAGACCGCGCAGTCTTGGGATTATCGCTCTCATAGGGCACCGCAGCCGACGCGCGCGATACGAGTGAGCCAATTAGACGGCGCCGAAATTGCCTTGTCAGAGACCGCGCAGTCTTGGGATTATCGCTCTCATAGGTCACCGCAGCCGACGCGCGCGATACGAGGGAGCCAATTAAACGGCGCCGAAATTGTCTTGTCAGAGACCGCGCAGTCTTGGGATTATCGCTCTCATAGGGCACCGCAGCCGACGCGCGCGATACGAGTGAGCCAATTAGACGGCGCCGAAATTGTCTTGTCAGAGACCGCGCAGTCTTGGGATTTTCGCTCTCATAGGGCACCGCAGCCGACGCGCGCGATACGAGTGAGCCAATTAGACGGCGCCGAAATTGTCTTGTCAGAGACCGCGCAGTCTTGGGATTTTCGCTCTCATAGGGCACCGCAGCCGACGCGCGCGATACGAGTGAGCCAATTAGACGGCGCCGAAATTGTCTTGTCAGAGACCGCGCAGTCTTGGGATTATCGCTCTCATAGGGCACCGCAGCCGACGCGCGCGATACGAGTGAGCCAATTAGACGGCGCCGAAATTGCCTTGTCAGAGACCGCGCAGTCTTGGGATTTTCGCTCTCATAGGGCACCGCAGCCAAAGCGCGCGATTCGAGTGAGCCAATTAGACGGCGCCGAAATTGTCTTGTCAGAGACCGCGCAGTCGTGGGATTTTTGCTCTCATAGGGCACCGCAGCCGACGCGCGCGATACGAGTGAGCCAATTAGACGGCGCCGAAATTGCCTTGTGAGAGACCGCGCAGTCTTGGGATTTTCGCTCTCATAGGGCACCGCAGCCGACGCGCGCGATACGAGTGAGCCAATTAGACGGCGCCGAAATTGCCTTGTCAGAGACCGCGCAGTCTTGGGATTTTCGCTCTCATAGGGCACCGCAGCCGACGCGCGCGATACGAGTGAGCCAATTAGACGGCGCCGAAATTGCCTTGTGAGAGACCGCGCAGTCTTGGGATTTTCGCTCTCATAGGGCACCGCAGCCAAAGCGCGCGATACGAGTGAGCCAATTAGACGGCGCCGAAATTGTCTTGTCAGAGACCGCGCAGTCTTGGGATTTTCGCTCTCATAGGGCACCGCAGCCAAAGCGCGCGATACGAGTGAGCCAATTAGACGGCGCCGAAATTGCCTTGTCAGAGACCGCGCAGTCTTGAGATTTTCGCTCTCATAGGGCACCGCAGCCAAAGCGCGCGATACGAGTGAGCCAATTAGACGGCGCCGAAATTGCGTTGTCAGAGACCGCGCAGTCTTGGGATTTTCGCTCTCATAGGGCACCGCAGCCAAAGCGCGCGATACGAGTGAGCCAATTAGACGGCGCCGAAATTGCCTTGTGAGAGACCGCGCAGTCTTGGGATTTTCGCTCTCATAGGGCACCGCAGCCAAAGCGCGCGATACGAGTGAGCCAATTAGACGGCGCCGAAATTGCGTTGTCAGAGACCGCGCAGTCTTGGGATTTTCGCTCTCATAGGGCACCGCAGCCAAAGCGCGCGATACGAGTGAGCCAATTAGACGGCGCCGAAATTGCCTTGTGAGAGACCGCGCAGTCTTGGGATTTTCGCTCTCATAGGGCACCGCAGCCAAAGCGCGCGATACGAGTGAGCCAATTAGACGGCGCCGAAATTGCGTTGTCAGAGACCGCGCAGTCTTGAGATTTTCGCTCTCATAGGGCACCGCAGCCAAAGCGCGCGATACGAGTGAGCCAATTAAACGGCGCCGAAATTGTCTTGTCAGAGACCGCGCAGTCTTGGGATTTTCGCTCTCTTCGGGCCCCGGAGCCAAAGCGCGCGATTCGAGTGAGCCAATTAAACGGCGCCGAAATTGCCTTGTGAGAGACCGCGCAGTCTTGGGATTTTCGCTCTCATAGGGCACCGCAGCCAAAGCGCGCGATACGAGTGAGCCAATTAGACGGCGCCGAAATTGCGTTGTCAGAGACCGCGCAGTCTTGAGATTTTCGCTCTCATAGGGCACCGCAGCCAAAGCGCGCGATTCGAGTGAGCCAATTAAACGGCGCCGAAATTGTCTTGTCAGAGACCGCGCAGTCTTGGGATTTTCGCTCTCTTCGGGCCCCGGAGCCAAAGCGCGCGATTCGAGCGAGCCAATTAAACGGCGCCGAAATTGTCTTGTCAGAGACCGCGCAGTCTTGGGATTTTCGCTCTCATAGGGCACCGCAGCCAAAGCGCGCGATACGAGTGAGCCAATTAGACGGCGCCGAAATTGCCTTGTGAGAGACCGCGCAGTCTTGGGATTTTCGCTCTCATAGGGCACCGCAGCCAAAGCGCGCGATACGAGTGAGCCAATTAGACGGCGCCGAAATTGCCTTGTGAGAGACCGCGCAGTCTTGGGATTTTCGCTCTCATAGGGCACCGCAGCCAAAGCGCGCGATACGAGTGAGCCAATTAGACGGCGCCGAAATTGCGTTGTCAGAGACCGCGCAGTCTTGGGATTTTCGCTCTCATAGGGCACCGCAGCCAAAGCGCGCGATACGAGTGAGCCAATTAGACGGCGCCGAAATTGCCTTGTGAGAGACCGCGGAGTCTTGGGATTTTCGCTCTCATAGGGCACCGCAGCCAAAGCGCGCGATACGAGTGAGCCAATTAGACGGCGCCAAAATTGCCTTGTGAGAGACCGCGCAGTCTTGGGATTTTCGCTCTCATAGGGCACCGCAGCCAAAGCGCACGATACGAGTGAGCCAATTAGACGGCGCCGAAATTGTCTTGTCAGAGACCGCGCAGTCTTGGGATTTTCGCTCTCATAGGGCACCGCAGCCAAAGCGCGCAATACGAGTGAGCCAATTAGACGGCGCCGAAATTGCCTTGTGAGAGACCGCGCAGTCTTGGGATTTTCGCTCTCATAGTGCACCGCAGCCAAAGCGCGCGATACGAGTGAGCCAATTAGACGGCGCCGAAATTGCCTTGTGAGAGACCGCGCAGTCTTGGGATTTTCGCTCTCATAGGGCACCGCAGCCAAAGCGCGCGATACGAGTGAGCCAATTAGACGGCGCCGAAATTGCGTTGTCAGAGACCGCGCAGTCTTGGGATTTTCGCTCTCATAGGGCACCGCAGCCAAAGCGCGCGATACGAGTGAGCCAATTAGACGGCGCCGAAATTGCCTTGTGAGAGACCGCGCAGTCTTGGGATTTTCGCTCTCATAGGGCACCGCAGCCAAAGCGCGCGATACGAGTGAGCCAATTAGACGGCGCCGAAATTGCGTTGTCAGAGGCCGCGCAGTCTTGAGATTTTCGCTCTCATAGGGCACCGCAGCCAAAGCGCGCGATACGAGTGAGCCAATTAGACGGCGCCGAAATTGCGTTGTCAGAGACCGCGCAGTCTTGGGATTTTCGCTCTCATAGGGCACCGCAGCCAAAGCGCGCGATACGAGTGAGCCTATTAGACGGCGCCGAAATTGCGTTGTCAGAGACCGCGCAGTCTTGGGATTTTCGCTCTCATAGGGCACCGCAGCCAAAGCGCGCGATACGAGTGAGCCAATTAGACGGCGCCGAAATTGCCTTGTGAGAGACCGCGCAGTCTTGGGATTTTCGCTCTCATAGGGCACCGCAGCGAAAGCGCGCGATACGAGTGCGCCAATTAGACGGCGCCGAAATTGCCTTGTGAGAGACCGCGCAGTCTTGAGATTTTCGCTCTCATAGGGCACCGCAGCCAAAGCGCGCGATACGAGTGAGCCAATTAGACGGCGCCGAAATTGCCTTGTGAGAGACCGCGCAGTCTTAGGATTTTCGCTCTCATAGGGCACCGCAGCCAAAGCGCGCGATACGAGTGAGCCAATTAGACGGCGCCGAAATTGTCTTGTCAGAGACCGCGCAGTCTTGGGATTTTCGCTCTCATAGGGCACCGCAGCCAAAGCGCGCGATACGAGTGAGCCAATTAGACGGCGCCGAAATTGCCTTGTCAGAGACCGCGCAGTCTTGGGAATTTCGCTCTCATAGGGCACCGCAGCCAAAGCGCGCGATACGAGTGAGCCAATTAGACGGCGCCGAAATTGCCTTGTGAGAGACCGCGCAGTCTTAGGATTTTCGCTCTCATAGGGCACCGCAGCCAAAGCGCGCGATACGAGTGAGCCAATTAGACGGCGCCGAAATTGTCTTGTCAGAGACCGCGCAGTCTTGGGATTTTCGCTCTCATAGGGCACCGCAGCCAAAGCGCGCGATACGAGTGAGCCAATTAGACGGCGCCGAAATTGCCTTGTGAGAGACCGCGCAGTCTTGAGATTTTCGCTCTCATAGGGAACCGCAACCAAAGCGCGCGATACGAGTGAGCCAATTAGACGGCGCCGAAATTGCCTTGTGAGAGACCGCGCAGTCTTGAGATTTTCGCTCTCATAGGGCACCGCAGCCAAAGCGCGCGATACGAGTGAGCCAATTAGACGGCGCCGAAATTGCCTTGTGAGAGACCGCGCAGTCTTAGGATTTTCGCTCTCATAGGGCACCGCAGCCAAAGCGCGCGATACGAGTGAGCCAATTAGACGGCGCCGAAATTGTCTTGTCAGAGACCGCGCAGTCTTGGGATTTTCGCTCTCATAGGGCACCGCAGCCAAAGCGCGCGATACGAGTGAGCCAATTAGACGGCGCCGAAATTGCCTTGTCAGAGACCGCGCAGTCTTGGGAATTTCGCTCTCATAGGGCACCGCAGCCAAAGCGCGCGATACGAGTGAGCCAATTCGACGGCGCCGAAATTGCCTTGTGAGAGACCGCGCAGTCTTGGGATTTTCGATCTCATAGGGCACCGCAGCCAAAGCGCGCGATACGAGTGAGCCAATTAGACGGCGCCGAAATCGCCTTGTCAGAGACCGCGCAGTCTTGGGATTTTCGCTCTCATAGGGCACCGCAGCCAAAGCGCGCGATACGAGTGAGCCAATTAGACGGCGCCGAAATTGCCTTGTGAGAGACCGCGCAGTCTTGGGATTTTCGCTCTCATAGGGCACCGCAGCCAAAGCGCGCGATACGAGTGAGCCAATTAGACGGCGCCGAAATTGCCTTGTGAGAGACCGCGCAGTCTTGGGATTTTCGCTCTCATAGGGCACCGCAGCCAAAGCGCGCGATACGAGTGAGCCAATTAGACGGCGCCGAAATTTTCTTGTCAGAGACCGCGCAGTCTTAGGATTTTCGCTCTCATAGGGCACCGCAGCCAAAGCGCGCGATACGAGTGAGCCAATTAGACGGCGCCGAAATTGTCTTGTCAGAGACCGCGCAGTCTTGGGATTTTCGCTCTCATAGGGCACCGCAGCCAAAGCGCGCGATACGAGTGAGCCAATTAGACGGCGCCGAAATTGCCTTGTGAGAGACAGCGCAGTCTCGGGATTTTCGCTCTCATAGGGCACCGCAGCCAAAGCGCGCGATACGAGTGAGCCAATTAGACGGCGCCGAAATTGCCTTGTCAGAGACCGCGCAGTCTTGGGATTTTCGCTCTCGTAGGGCACCGCAGAAAAAGCGCGCGATACGAGTGAGCCAATTAGACGGCGCCGAAATTGCCTTGTGAGAGACCGCGCAGTCTTGGGATTTTCGCTCTCATAGGGCACCGCAGCCAAAGCGCGCGATACGAGTGAGCCAATTAGACGGCGCCGAAATTGCCTTGTGAGAGACCGCGCAGTCTTGGGATTTTCGCTCTCATAGGGCACCGCAGCCAAAGCGCGCGATACGAGTGAGCCAATTAGACGGCGCCGAAATTGCGTTGTCAGAGACCGCGCAGTCTTGGGATTTTCGCTCTCATAGGGCACCGCAGCCAAAGCGCGCGATACGAGTGAGCCAATTAGACGGCGCCGAAATTGCCTTGTGAGAGACCGCGCAGTCTTGGGATTTTCGCTCTCATAGGGCACCGCAGCCAAAGCGCGCGATACGAGTGAGCCAATTAGACGGCGCCGAAATTGCCTTGTGAGAGACAGCGCAGTCTCGGGATTTTCGCTCTCATAGGGCACCGCAGCCAAAGCGCGCGATACGAGTGAGCCAATTAGACGGCGCCGAAATTGTCTTGTAAGAGACCGCGCAGTCTTGGGATTTTCGCTCTCATAGGGCACCGCAGCCAAAGCGCGCGATACGAGTGAGCCAATTAGACGGCGCCGAAATTGCCTTGTGAGAGACCGCGCAGTCTTGGGATTTTCGCTCTCATAGGGCACCGCAGCCAAAGCGCGCGATACGAGTGAGCCAATTAGACGGCACCGAAATTGTCTTGTCAGAGACCGCGCAGTCTTGGGATTTTCGCTCTCATAGGGCACCGCAGCCAAAGCGCGCGATACGAGTGAGCCAATTAGACGGCGCCGAAATTGTCTTGTCAGAGACCGCGCAGTCTTGGGATTTTCGCTCTCATAGGGCACCGCAGCCAAAGCGCGCGATACGAGTGAGCCAATTAGACGGCGCCGAAATTGCCTTGTGACAGACCGCGCAGTCTTGGGATTTTCGCTCTCATAGGGCACCGCAGCCAAAGCGCGTGATACGAGTGAGCCAATTAGACGGCGCCGAAATTGCCTTGTGAGAGACCGCGCAGTCTTGGGATTTTCGCTCTCATAGGGCACCGCAGCCAAAGCGCGCGATACGAGTGAGCCAATTAGACGGCGCCGAAATTGCCTTGTGAGAGACCGCGCAGTCTTGGGATTTTCGCTCTCATAGGGCACCGCAGCCAAAGCGCGCGATACGAGTGAGCCAATTAGACGGCGCCGAAATTGTCTTGTCAGAGACCGCGCAGTCTTGGGATTTTCGCTCTCATAGGGCACCGAAGCCAAAGCGCGCAATACGAGTGAGCCAATTAGACGGCGCCGAAATTGCCTTGTGAGAGACCGCGCAGTCTTGGGATTTTCGCTCTCATAGGGCACCGCAGCCAAAGCGCGCGATACGAGTGAGCCAATTAGACGGCGCCGAAATTGCCTTGTGAGAGACCGCGCAGTCTTGGGATTTTCGCTCTCATAGGGCACCGCAGCCAAAGCGCGCGATACGAGTGAGCCAATTAGACGGCGCCGAAATTGCCTTGTCAGAGACCGCGCAGTCTTGGGATTTTCGCTCTCACAGGGCACCGTAGCCAAACCGCGCGATACGAGTGAGCCAATTAGACGGCGCCGAAATTGTCTTGTGAGAGACCGCGCAGTCTTGGGATTTTCGCTCTCATAGGGCACCGCAGCCGACGCGCGCGATACGAGTGAGCCAATTAGACGGCGCCGAAATTGTCTTGTCAGAGACCGCGCAGTCTTGGGATTATCGCTCTCATAGGGCACCGCAGCCGACGCGCGCGATACGAGTGAGCCAATTAGACGGCGCCGAAATTGTCTTGTCAGAGACCGCGCAGTCTTGGGATTATCGCTCTCATAGGGCACCGCAGCCGACGCGCGCGATACGAGTTAGCCAATTAGACGGCGCCGAAATTGCCTTGTCAGAGACCGCGCAGTCTTGGGATTTTCGCTCTCATAGGGCACCGCAGCCGACGCGCGCGATACGAGTGAGCCAATAAGACGGCGCCGAAATTGCCTTGTCAGAGACCGCGCAGTCTTGGGATTTTCGCTCTCATAGGGCACCGCAGCCGACGCGCGCGATACGAGGGAGCCAATTAAACGGCGCCGAAATTGTCTTGTCAAAGACCGCGCAGTCTTGGGATTATCGCTCTCATAGGGCACCGCAGCCGACGCGCGCGATACGAGTGAGCCAATTAGACGGCGCCGAAATTGTCTTGTCAGAGACCGCGCAGTCTTGGGATTATCGCTCTCATAGGGCACCGCAGCCGACGCGCGCGATACGAGTGAGCCAATTAGACGGCGCCGAAATTGCCTTGTCAGAGACCGCGCAGTCTTGGGATTATCGCTCTCATAGTGCACCGCAGCCGACGCGCGCGATACGAGGGAGCCAATTAAACGGCGCCGAAATTGTCTTGTCAGAGACCGCGCAGTCTTGGGATTATCGCTCTCATAGGGCACCGCAGCCGACGCGCGCGATACGAGTGAGCCAATTAGACGGCCCCGAAATTGTCTTGTCAGAGACCGCGCAGTCTTGGGATTTTCGCTCTCATAGGGCACCGCAGCCGACGCGCGCGATACGAGTGAGCCAATTAGACGGCGCCGAAATTGTCTTGCCAGAGACCGCGCAGTCTTGGGATTTTCGCTCTCATAGGGCACCGCAGCCGACGCGCGCGATACGAGTGAGCCAATTAGACGGCGCCGAAATTGTCTTGTCAGAGACCGCGCAGTCTTGGGATTTTCGCTCTCATAGGGCACCGCAGCCGACGCGCGCGATACGAGTGAGCCAATTAGACGGCGCCGAAATTGCCTTGTCAGAGACCGCGCAGTCTTGGGATTTTCGCTCTCATAGGGCACCGCAGCCAAAGCGCGCGATACGAGTGAGCCAATTAGACGGCGCCGAAATTGTCTTGTCAGAGACCGCGCAGTCTTGGGATTTTTGCTCTCATAGGGCACCGCAGCCGACGCGCGCGATACGAGTGAGCCAATTAGACGGCGCCGAAATTGCCTTGTGAGAGACCGCGCAGTCTTGGGATTTTCGCTCTCATAGGGCACCGCAGCCGACGCGCGCGATACGAGTGAGCCAATTAGACGGCGCCGAAATTGCCTTGTCAGAGACCGCGCAGTCTTGGGATTTTCGCTCTCATAGGGCGCCGCAGCCGACGCGCGCGATACGAGTGAGCCAATTAGACGGCGCCGAAATTGCCTTGTGAGAGACCGCGCAGTCTTGGGATTTTCGCTCTCATAGGGCACCGCAGCCAAAGCGCGCGATACGAGTGAGCCAATTAGACGGCGCCGAAATTGTCTTGTCAGAGACCGCGCAGTCTTGGGATTTTCGCTCTCATAGGGCACCGCAGCCAAAGCGCGCGATACGAGTGAGCCAATTAGACGGCGCCGAAATTGCGTTGTCAGAGACCGCGCAGTCTTGGGATTTTCGCTCTCATAGGGCACCGCAGCCAAAGCGCGCGATACGAGTGAGCCAATTAGACGGCGCCGAAATTGCCTTGTGAGAGACCGCGCAGTCTTGGGATTTTCGCTGTCATAGGGCACCGCTGCCAAAGCGCGCGATACGAGTGAGCCAATTAGACGGCGCCGAAATTGCCTTGTGAGAGACCGCGCAGTCTTGGGATTTTCGCTCTCATAGGGCACCGCAGCCAAAGCGCGCGATACCAGTGAGCCAATTAGACGGCGCCGAAATTGCCTTGTGAGAGACCGCGCAGTCTTGGGATTTTCGCTCTCATAGGGCACCGCAGCCAAAGCGCGCGATACGAGTGAGCCAATTAGACGGCGCCGAAATTGTCTTGTCGGAGACCGCGCAGTCTTGGGATTTTCGCTCTCATAGGGCACCGCAGCCAAAGCGCGCGATACGAGTGAGCCAATTAGACGGCGCCGAACTTGCCTTGTCAGAGACCGCGCAGTCTTGGGATTTTCGCTCTCATAGGGCACCGCAGCCAAAGCGCGCGATACGAGTGAGCTAATTAGACGGCGCCGAAATTGCGTTGTCAGAGACCGCGCAGTCTTGGGATTTTCGCTCTCATAGGGGACCGCAGCCAAAGCGCGCGATACGAGTGAGCCAATTAGACGGCGCCGAAATTGCCTTGTGAGAGACCGCGCAGTCTTGGGATTTTCGCTCTCATAGGGCACCGCAGCCAATGCGCGCGATACGAGTGAGCCAATTAGACGGCGCCGAAATTGCGTTGTCAGAGACCGCGCAGTCTTGGGATTTTCGCTCTCATAGGGCACCGCAGCCAAAGCGCGCGATACGAGTGAGCCAATTAGACGGCGCCGAAATTGCCTTGTGAGAGACCGCGCAGTCTTGGGATTTTCGCTCTCATAGGGCACCGCAGCCAAGGCGCGCGATACGAGTGAGCCAATTAGACGGCGCCGAAATTGCCTTGTGAGAGACCGCGCAGTCTTGGGATTTTTGCTCTCATAGGGAACCGCAACCAAAGCGCGCGATACGAGTGAGCCAATTAGACGGCGCCGAAATTGCCTTGTGAGAGACCGCGCAGTCTTGAGATTTTCGCTCTCATAGGGCACCGCAGCCAAAGCGCGCGATACGAGTGAGCCAATTAGACGGCGCCGAAATTGCCTTGTGAGAGACCGCGCAGTCTTAGGATTTTCGCTCTCATAGGGCACCGCAGCCAAAGCGCGCTATACGAGTGAGCCAATTAGACGGCGCCGAAATTGTCTTGTCAGAGACCGCGCAGTCTTGGGATTTTCGCTCTCATAGGGCACCGCAGCCAAAGCGCGCGATGCGAGTGAGCCAATTAGACGGCGCCGAAATTGCCTTGTCAGAGACCGCGCAGTCTTGGGAATTTCGCTCTCATAGGGCACCGCAGCCAAAGCGCGCGATACGAGTGAGCCAATTAGACGGCGCCGAAATTGCCTTGTGAGAGACCGCGCAGTCTTGGGATTTTCGCTCTCATAGGGCACCGCAGCCAAAGCGCGCGATACGAGTGAGCCAATTAGACGGCGCCGAAATCGCCTTGTCAGAGACCGCGCAGTCTTGGGATTTTCGCTCTCATAGGGCACCGCAGCCAAAGCGCGCGATACGAGTGAGCCAATTAGACGGCGCCGAAATTGCCTTGTGAGAGACCGCGCCGTCTTGGGATTTTCGCCCTCATAGGGCACCGCAGCCAAAGCGCGCGATACGAGTGAGCCAATTAGACGGCGCCGAAATTGCCTTGTGAGAGACCGCGCAGTCTTGAGATTTTCGCCCTCATAGGGCACCGCAGCCAAAGCGCGCGATACGAGTGAGCCAATTAGACGGCGCCGAAATTGCCTTGTGAGAGACCGCGCAGTCTTGGGATTTTCGCTCTCATAGGGCACCGCAGCCAAAGCGCGCGATACGAGTGAGCCAATTAGACGGCGCCGAAATTGCCTTGTGAGAGACCGCGCCGTCTTGGGATTTTCGCCCTCATAGGGCACCGCAGCCAAAGCGCGCGATACGAGTGAGCCAATTAGACGGCGCCGAAATTTTCTTGTCAGAGACCGCGCAGTCTTGGGATTTTCGCTCTCATAGGGCACCGCAGCCAAAGCGCGCGATACGAGTGAGCCAATTAGACGGCGCCGAAATTGCCTTGTCAGAGACCGCGCAGTCTTGGGATTTTCGCTCTCGTAGGGCACCGCAGAAAAAGCGCGCGATACGAGTGAGCCAATTAGACGGCGCCGAAATTGCCTTGTGAGAGACCGCGCAGTCTTGGGATTTTCGCTCTCATAGGGCACCGCAGCCAAAGCGCGCGATACGAGTGAGCCAATTAGACGGCGCCGAAATTGCCTTGTGAGAGACCGCGCAGTCTTGGGATTTTCGCTCTCATAGGGCACCGCAGCCAAAGCGCGCGATACGAGTGAGCCAATTAGACGGCGCCGAAATTGCGTTGTCAGAGACCGCGCAGTCTTGGGATTTTCGCTCTCATAGGGCACCGCAGCCAAAGCGCGCGATACGAGTGAGCCAATTAGACGGCGCCGAAATTGCCTTGTGAGAGACCGCGCAGTCTTGGGATTTTCGCTCTCATAGGGCACCGCAGCCAAAGCGCGCGATACGAGTGAGCCAATTAGACGGCGCCGAAATTGCCTTGTGAGAGACCGCGCAGTCTTGGGATTTTCGCTCTCATAGGGCACCGCAGCCAAAGCGCGCGATACGAGTGAGCCAATTAGACGGTGCCGAAATTGTCTTGTCAGAGACCGCGCAGTCTTGGGATTTTCGCTCTCATAGGGCACCGCAGCCAAAGCGCGTGATACGAGTGAGCCAATTAGACGGCGCCGAAATTGCCTTGTGAGAGACCGCGCAGTCTTGGGATTTTCGCTCTCATAGGGCACCGCAGCCAAAGCGCGCGATACGAGTGAGCCAATTAGACGGCGCCGAAATTGTCTTGTCAGAGACCGCGCAGTCTTGGGATTTTCGCTCTCATAGGGCACCGCAGCCGACGCGCGCGATACGAGTGAGCCAATTAGACGGCGCCGAAATTGTCTTGTCAGAGACCGCGCAGTCTTGGGATTTTCGCTCTCATAGGGCACCGCAGCCGACGCGCGCGATACGAGTGAGCCAATTAGACGGCGCCGAAATTGTCTTGTCAGAGACCGCGCAGTCTTGAGATTATCGCTCTCATAGGGCACCGCAGCCGACGCGCGCGATACGAGTGAGCCAATTAGACGGCGCCGAAATTGCCTTGTCAGAGACCGCGCAGTCTTGGGATTTTCGCTCTCATAGGGCACCGCAGCCAAAGCGCGCGATACGAGTGAGCCAATTAGACGGCGCCGAAATTGTCTTGTCAGAGACCGCGCAGTCTTGGGATTTTTGCTCTCATAGGGCACCGCAGCCGACGCGCGCGATACGAGTGAGCCAATTAGACGGCGCCGAAATTGCCTTGTGAGAGACCGCGCAGTCTTGGGATTTTCGCTCTCATAGGGCACCGCAGCCGACGCGCGCGATACGAGTGAGCCAATTAGACGGCGCCGAAATTGCCTTGTCAGAGACCGCGCAGTCTTGGGATTTTCGCTCTCATAGGGCGCCGCAGCCGACGCGCGCGATACGAGTGAGCCAATTAGACGGCGCCGAAATTGCCTTGTGAGAGACCGCGCAGTCTTGGGATTTTCGCTCTCATAGGGCACCGCAGCCAAAGCGCGCGATACGAGTGAGCCAATTAGACGGCGCCGAAATTGTCTTGTCAGAGACCGCGCAGTCTTGGGATTTTCGCTCTCATAGGGCACCGCAGCCAAAGCGCGCGATACGAGTGAGCCAATTAGACGGCGCCGAAATTGCCTTGTCAGAGACCGCGCAGTCTTGAGATTTTCGCTCTCATAGGGCACCGCAGCCAAAGCGCGCGATACGAGTGAGCCAATTAGACGGCGCCGAAATTGCGTTGTCAGAGACCGCGCAATCTTGGGATTTTCGCTCTCATAGGGCACCGCAGCCAAAGCGCGCGATACGAGTGAGCCAATTAGACGGCGCCGAAATTGCCTTGTGAGAGACCGCGCAGTCTTGGGATTTTCGCTGTCATAGGGCACCGCTGCCAAAGCGCGCGATACGAGTGAGCCAATTAGACGGCGCCGAAATTGCCTTGTGAGAGACCGCGCAGTCTTGGGATTTTCGCTCTCATAGGGCACCGCAGCCAAAGCGCGCGATACCAGTGAGCCAATTAGACGGCGCCGAAATTGCCTTGTGAGAGACCGCGCAGTCTTGGGATTTTCGCTCTCATAGGGCACCGCAGCCAAAGCGCGCGATACGAGTGAGCCAATTAGACGGCGCCGAAATTGTCTTGTCAGAGACCGCGCAGTCTTGGGATTTTCGCTCTCATAGGGCACCGCAGCCAAAGCGCGCGATACGAGTGAGCCAATTAGACGGCGCCGAACTTGCCTTGTCAGAGACCGCGCAGTCTTGGGATTTTCGCTCTCATAGGGCACCGCAGCCAAAGCGCGCGATACGAGTGAGCTAATTAGACGGCGCCGAAATTGCGTTGTCAGAGACCGCGCAGTCTTGGGATTTTCGCTCTCATAGGGGACCGCAGCCAAAGCGCGCGATACGAGTGAGCCAATTAGACGGCGCCGAAATTGCGTTGTCAGAGACCGCGCAGTCTTGGGATTTTCGCTCTCATAGGGCACCGCAGCCAAAGCGCGCGATACGAGTGAGCCAATTAGACGGCGCCGAAATTGCCTTGTGAGAGACCGCGCAGTCTTGGGATTTTCGCTCTCATAGGGCACCGCAGCCAAAGCGCGCGATACGAGTGAGCCAATTAGACGGCGCCGAAATTGCCTTGTGAGAGACCGCGCAGTCTTGGGATTTTCGCTCTCATAGGGCACCGCAGCCAAAGCGCGCGATACGAGTGAGCCAATTAGACGGCGCCGAAATTGCGTTGTCAGAGACCGCGCAGTCTTGGGATTTTCGCTCTCATAGGGCACCGCAGCCAAAGCGCGCGATACGAGTGAGCCAATTAGACGGCGCCGAAATTGCCTTGTGAGAGACCGCGCAGTCTTGGGATTTTCGCTCTCATAGGGCACCGCAGCCAAAGCGCGCGATACGAGTGAGCCAATTAGACGGCGCCGAAATTGCCTTGTGAGAGACCGCGCAGTCTTGGGATTTTCGCTCTCATAGGGAACCGCAACCAAAGCGCGCGATACGAGTGAGCCAACTAGACGGCGCCGAAATTGCCTTGTGAGAGACCGCGCAGTCTTGAGATTTTCGCTCTCATAGGGCACCGCAGCCAAAGCGCGCGATACGAGTGAGCCAATTAGACGGCGCCGAAATTGCCTTGTGAGAGACCGCGCAGTCTTAGGATTTTCGCTCTCATAGGGCACCGCAGCCAAAGCGTGCGAAACGAGTGAGCCAATTAGACGGCGCCGAAATTGTCTTGTCAGAGACCGCGCAGTCTTGGGATTTTCGCTCTCATAGGGCACCGCAGCCAAAGCGCGCGATACGAGTGAGCCAATTAGACGGCGCCGAAATTGCCTTGTCAGAGACCGCGCAGTCTTGGGAATTTCGCTCTCATAGGGCACCGCAGCCAAAGCGCGCGATACGAGTGAGCCAATTAGACGGCGCCGAAATTGCCTTGTGAGAGACCGCGCAGTCTTGGGATTTTCGCTCTCATAGGGCACCGCAGCCAAAGCGCGCGATACGAGTGAGCCAATTAGACGGCGCCGAAATCGCCTTGTCAGAGACCGCGCAGTCTTGGGATTTTCGCTCTCATAGGGCACCGCAGCCAAAGCGCGCGATACGAGTGAGCCAATTAGACGGCGCCGAAATTGCCTTGTGAGAGACCGCGCAGTCTTGGGATTTTCGCTCTCATAGTGCACCGCAGCCAAAGCGCGCGATACGAGTGAGCCAATTAGACGGCGCCGAAATTGCCTTGTGAGAGACCGCGCAGTCTTGGGATTTTCGCTCTCATAGGGCACCGCAGCCAAAGCGCGCGATACGAGTGAGCCAATTAGACGGCGCCGAAATTGCCTTGTGAGAGACCGCGCAGTCTTGGGATTCTCGCTCTCATAGGGCACCGCAGCCAAAGCGCGCGATACGAGTGAGCCAATTAGACGGCGCCGAAATTGCCTTGTGAGAGACCGCGCAGTCTTGGGATTTTCGCTCTCATAGGGCACCGCAGCCAAAGCGCACGATACGAGTGAGCCAATTAGACGGCGCCGAAATTGTCTTGTCAGAGACCGCGCAGTCTTGGGATTTTCGCTCTCATAGGGCACCGCAGCCAAAGCGCGCGATAAGAGTGAGCCAATTAGACGGCGCCGAAATTGCCTTGTGAGAGACCGCGCAGTCTTGGGATTTTCGCTCTCATAGGGCACCGCAGCCAAAGCGCGCGATACGAGTGAGCCAATTAGACGGCGCCGAAATTGCCTTGTGAGAGACCGCGCAGTCTTGGGATTTTCGCTCTCATAGGGCACCGCAGCCAAAGCGCGCGATACGAGTGAGCCAATTAGACGGCGCCGAAATTGCCTTGTGAGAGACCGCGCAGTCTTGGGATTTTCGCTCTCATAGGGCACCGCAGCCAAAGCGCGCGATACGAGTGAGCCAATTAGACGGCGCCGAAATTGCCTTGTGAGAGACCGCGCAGTCTTGGGATTTTCGCTCTCATAGGGCACCGCAGCCAAAGCGCGCGATACGAGTGAGCCAATTAGACGGCGCCGAAATTGTCTTGTCAGAGACCGCGCAGTCTTGGGATTTTCGCTCTCATAGGGCACCGCAGCCAAAGCGCGCGATACGAGTGAGCCAATTAGACGGCGCCGAAATTGCCTTGTGAGAGACCGCGCAGTCTTGGGATTTTCGCTCTCATAGGGCACCGCAGCCAAAGCGCGCGATACGAGTGAGCCAATTAGACGGCGCCGAAATTGTCTTGTCAGAGACCGCGCAGTCTTGGGATTTTCGCTCTCATAGGGCACCGCAGCCAAAGCGCGCGATACGAGTGAGCCAATTAGACGGCGCCGAAATTGCCTTGTCAGAGACCGCGCAGTCTTGGGATTTTCGCTTTCATAGGGCACCGCAGCCAAAGCGCGCGATACGAGTGAGCCAATTAGACGGCGCCGAAATTGCCTTGTGAGAGACCGCGCAGTCTTGGGATTTTCGCTCTCATAGGGCACCGCAGCCAAAGCGCGCGATACGAGTGAGCCAATTAGACGGCGCCGAAATTGCCTTGTGAGAGACCGCGCAGTCTTGGGATTTTCGCTCTCATAGGGCACCGCAGCCAAAGCGCGCGATACGAGTGAGCCAATTAGACGGCGCCGAAATTGTCTTGTCAGAGACCGCGCAGTCTTGGGATTTTCGCTTTCATAGGGCACCGCAGCCAAAGCGCGCGATACGAGTGAGCCAATTAGACGGCGCCGAAATTGCCTTGTCAGAGACCGCGCAGTCTTGGGATTTTCGCTTTCACAGGGCACCGCAGCCAAAGCGCGCGATACGAGTGAGCCAATTAGACGGCGCCGAAATTGCCTTGTCAGAGACCGTGCAGTCTTGGGATTTTCGCTCTCATAGGGCACCGCAGCCAAAGCGCGCGATACGAGTGAGCCAATTAGACGGCGCCGAAATTGCCTTGTCAGAGACCGCGCAGTCTTGGGATTTTCGCTTTCATAGGGCACCGCAGCCAAAGCGCGCGATACGAGTGAGCCAATTAGACGGCGCCGAAATTGCCTTGTGAGAGACCGCGCAGTCTTGGGATTTTCGCTCTCATAGGGCACCGCAGCCAAAACGCGCGATACGAGTGAGCCAATTAGACGGCGCCGAAATTGCCTTGTGAGAGACCGCGCAGTCTTGGGATTTTCGCTTTCATAGGGCACCGCAGCCAAAGCGCGCGATACGAGTGAGCCAATTAGACGGCTACGAAATTGCCTTGTGAGAGACCGCGCAGTCTTGGGATTTTCGCTCTCATAGGGCACCGCAGCCAAAGCGCGCGATACGAGTGAGCCAATTAGACGGCGCCGAAATTGCCTTGTCAGAGACCGCGCAGTCTTGGGATTTTCGCTCTCATAGGGCACCGCAGCCAAAGCGCGCGATACGAGTGAGCCAATTAGACGGCGCCGAAATTGCCTTGTCAGAGACCGCGCAGTCTTGGGATTTTCGCTTTCATAGGGCACCGCAGCCAAAGCGCGCGATACGAGTGAGCCAATTAGACGGCGCCGAAATTGCCTTGTGAGAGACCGCGCAGTCTTGGGATTTTCGCTCTCATAGGGCACCGCAGCCAAAGCGCGCGATACGAGTGAGCCAATTAGACGGCGCCGAAATTGCCTTGTGAGAGACCGCGCAGTCTTGGGATTTTCGCTCTCATAGGGCACCGCAGCCAAAGCGCGCGATACGAGTGAGCCAATTAGACGGCGCCGAAATTGTCTTGTCAGAGACCGCGCAGTCTTGGGATTTTCGCTCTCATCGGGCACCGCAGCCAAAGCGCGCGATACGAGTGAGCCAATTAGACGGCGCCGAAATTGCCTTGTCAGAGACCGCGCAGTCTTGGGATTTTCGCTCTCATAGGGCACCGCAGCCAAAGCGCGCGATACGAGTGAGCCAATTAGACGGCGCCGAAATTGCGTTGTCAGAGACCGCGCAGTCTTGGGATTTTCGCTCTCATAGGGCACCGCAGCCAAAGCGCGCGATACGAGTGAGCAAATTAGACGGCGCCGAAATTGCCTTGTGAGAGACCGCGCAGTCTTGGGATTTTCGCTCTCATAGGGCACCGCAGCCAAAGCGCGCGATACGAGTGAGCCAATTAGACGGCGCCGAAATTGCCTTGTGAGAGACCGCGCAGTCTTGGGATTTTCGCTCTCATAGGGCACCGCAGCTAAAGCGCGCGATACGAGTGAGCTAATTAGACTGCGCCGAAATTGTCTTGTCAGAGACCGCGCAGTCTTGGGATTTTCGCTCTCACAGGGCACCGCAGCCAAAGGGCGCGATACGAGTGAGCCAATTAGACGGCGCCGAAATTGCCTTGTCAAAGACCGCGCAGTCTTGGGATTTTCGCTCTCATAGGGCACCGCAGCCAAAGCGCGCGATACGAGTGAGCCAATTAGACGGCGCCGAAATTGCGTTGTCAGAGACCGCGCAGTCTTGGGATTTTCGCTCTCATAGGGCACCGCAGCCGACGCGCGCGATACGAGTGAGCCAATTAGACGGCGCCGAAATTGCCTTGTCAGAGACCGCGCAGTCTTGGGATTTTCGCTCTCATTGGGCATCGCAGCCAAAGCGCGCGATACGAGTGAGCCAATTAGACGGCGCCGAAATTCCGTTGTCAGAGTCCGCGCAGTCTTGGGATTTTCGCTCTCATTGGGCACCGCAGCCAAAGCGCGCGATACGAGTGAGACAATTAGACGGCGCCGAAATTGTCTTGTCAGAGACCGCGCAGTCTTGGGATTTTCGCTCTCATAGGGCACCGCAGCCGACGCGCGCGATACGACTGAGCCAATTAGACGGCGCCGAAATTGCCTTGTGAGAGACCACGCAGTCTTGGGATTTTCGCTCTCATAGGGCACCGCAGCCGACGCGCGCGATACGAGTGAGCCAATTAGACGGCGCCGAAATTGCCTTGCCAGAGACCGCGCAGTCTTGGGATTTTCGCTCTCATTGGGCATCGCAGCCAAAGCGCGCGATACGAGTGAGCCAATTAGACGGCGCCGAAATTGTCTTGTCAGAGATCGCGCAGTTTCCGGATTTTCGCTCTCATAGGGCACCGCAGCCGACGCGCGCGATACGAGTGAGCCAATTAGACGGCGCCGAAATTGCCTTGTCAGAGACCGCGCAGTCTTGGGATTTTCGCTCTCATTGGGCATCGCAGCCAAAGCGCGCGATACGAGTGAGCCAATTAGACGGCGCCGAAATTGTCTTGTCAGAGATCGCGCAGTCTCCGGATTTTCGCTCTCATAGGGCACCGCAGCCGACGCGCGCGATACGAGTGAGCCAATTAGACGGCGCCGAAATTGTCTTGTCAGAGACCGCGCAGTCTTGGGATTTTCGCTCTCATTGGGCACCGCAGCCAAAGCGCGCGATACGAGTGAGCCAATTAGACGGCGCCGAAATTGTCTTGTCAGAGATCGCGCAGTCTCCGGATTTTCGCTCTCATAGGGCACCGCAGCCGACGCGCGCGATACGAGTGAGCCAATTAGACGGCGCCGAAATTGTCTTGTCAGAGATCGCGCAGTCTCCGGATTTTCGCTCTCATAGGGCACCGCAGCCGACGCGCGCGATACGAGTGAGCCAATTAGACGGCGCCGAAATTGCCTTGTCAGAGGCCGCGCAGTCTTGGGATTTTCGCTCTCATTGGGCATCGCAGCCAAAGCGCGCGATACGAGTGAGCCAATTAGACGGCGCCGAAATTGTATTGTCAGAGATCGCGCAGTCTCCGGATTTTCGCTCTCATAGGGCACCGCAGCCGACGCGCGCGATACGAGTGAGCCAATTAGACGGCGCCGAAATTGCCTTGTCAGAGACCGCGCAGTCTTGGGATTTTCGCTCTCATTGGGCATCGCAGCCAAAGCGCGCGATACGAGTGAGCCAATTAGACGGCGCCGAAATTGTCTTGTCAGAGATCGCGCAGTCTCCGGATTTTCGCTCTCATAGGGCACCGCAGCCGACGCGCGCGATACGAGTGAGCCAATTAGACGGCGCCGAAATTGCCTTGTCAGAGGCCGCGCAGTCTTGGGATTTTCGCTCTCATTGGGCATCGCAGCCGACGCGCGCGATACGAGTGAGCCAATTAGACGGCGCCGAAATTGTCTTGTCAGAGATCGCGCAGTCTCCGGATTTTCGCTCTCATAGGGCACCGCAGCCGACGCGCGCGATACGAGTGAGCCAATTAGACGGCGCCGAAATTGTCTTGTCAGAGACCGCGCAGTCTTGGGATTTTCGCTCTCATTGGGCATCGCAGCCAAACCGCGCGATACGAGTGAGCCAATTAGACGGCGCCGAAATTGTCTTGTCAGAGATCGCGCAGTCTCCGGATTTTCGCTCTCATAGGGCACCGCAGCCGACGCGCGCGAAACGAGTGAGCCAATTAGACGGCGCCGAAATTGCCTTGTCAGAGACCGCGCAGTCTTGGGATTTTCGCTCTCATTGGGCACCGCAGCCGACGCGCGCGATACGAGTGAGCCAATTAGACGGCGCCGAAATTGCCTTGTCAGAGACCGCGCAGTCTTGGGATTTTCGCTCTCATAGGGCACCGCAGCCGACGCGCGCGATACGAGTGAGCCAATTAGACGGCGCCGAAATTGCCTTGTCAGAGACCGCGCAGTCTTGGGATTTTCGCTCTCATTGGGCATCGCAGCCAAAGCGCGCGATACGAGTGAGCCAATTAGACGGCGCCGAAATTGTCTTGTCAGAGATCGCGCAGTGTCCGGATTTTCGCTCTCATAGGGCACCGCGGCCGACGCGCGCGATACGAGTGAGCCAATTAGACGGCGCCGAAATTGCCTTGTCAGAGACCGCGCAGTCTTGGGATTTTCGCTCTCATTGGGCACCGCAGCCGACGCGCGCGATACGAGTGAGCCAATTAGACGGCGCCGAAATTGTCTTGTCAGAGATCGCGCAGTCTCCGGATTTTCGCTCTCATAGGGCACCGCAGCCGACGCGCGCGATACGAGTGAGCCAATTAGACGGCGCCGAAATTGCCTTGTCAGAGACCGCGCAGTCTTGGGATTTTCGCTCTCATTGGGCATCGCAGCCAAAGCGCGCGATACGAGTGAGCCAATTAGACGGCGCCGAAATTGTCTTGTCAGAGATCGCGCAGTCTCCGGATTTTCGCTCTCATAGGGCACCGCAGCCGACGCGCGCGATACGAGTGAGCCAATTAGACGGCGCCGAAATTGCCTTGTCAGAGACCGCGCAGTCTTGGGATTTTCGCTCTCATTGGGCACCGCAGCCGACGCGCGCGATACGAGTGAGCCAATTAGACGGCGACGAAATTGCCTTGTCAGAGACCGCGCAGTCTTGGGATTTTCGCTCTCATAGGGCACCGCAGCCGACGCGCGCGATACGAGTGAGCCAATTAGACGGCGCCGAAATTGCCTTGTCAGAGACCGCGCAGTCTTGGGATTTTCGCTCTCATTGGGCATCGCAGCAAAAGCGCGCGATACGAGTGAGCCAATTAGACGGCGCCGAAATTGTCTTGTCAGAGATCGCGCTCTCTCCGGATTTTCGCTCTCATAGGGCACCGCAGCCGACGCGCGCGATAAGAGTGAGCCAATTAGACGGCGCCGAAATTGCCTTGTCAGAGACCGCGCAGTCTTGGGATTTTCGCTCTCATTGGGCACCGCAGCCGACGCGCGCGATACGAGTGAGCCAATTAGACGGCGCCGAAATTGTCTTGTCAGAGATCGCGCAGTCTCCGGAGTTTCGCTCTCATAGGGCACCGCAGCCGACGCGCGCGATACGAGTGAGCCAATTAGACGGCGCCGAAATTGTCTTGTCAGAGATCGCGCAGTCTCCGGATTTTCGCTCTCATAGGGCACCGCAGCCGACGCGCGCGATACGAGTGAGCCAATTAGACGGCGCCGAAATTGCCTTGTCAGAGACCGCGCAGTCTTGGGATTTTCGCTCTCATTGGGCATCGCAGCCAAAGCGCGCGATACGAGTGAGCCAATTAGACGGCGCCGAAATTGTCTTGTCAGAGATCGCGCAGTCTCCGGATTTTCGCTCTCATAGGGCACCGCAGCCGACGCGCGCGATACGAGTGAGCCAATTAGACGGCGCCGAAATTGCCTTGTCCGAGACCGCGCAGTCTTGGGATTTTCGCTCTCATTGGGCATCGCAGCCAAAGCGCGCGATACGAGTGAGCCAATTAGACGGCGCCGAAATTGTCTTGTCAGAGATCGCGCAGTCTCCGGATTTTCGCTCTCATAGGGCACCGCAGCCGACGCGCGCGATACGAGTGAGCCAATTAGACGGCGCCGAAATTGCCTTGTCAGAGACCGCGCAGTCTTGGGATTTTCGCTCTCATTGGGCATCGCAGCCAAAGCGCGCGATACGAGTGAGCCAATTAGACGGCGCCGAAATTTTCTTGTCAGAGATCGCGCAGTCTCCGGATTTTCGCTCTCATAGGGCACCGCAGCCGACGCGCGCGATACGAGTGAGCCAATTAGACGGCGCCGAAATTGCCTTGTCAGAGACCGCGCAGTCTTGGGATTTTCGCTCTCATTGGGCATCGCAGCCAAAGCGCGCGATACGAGTGAGCCAATTAGACGGCGCCGAAATTGTCTTGTCAGAGATCGCGCAGTCTCCGGATTTTCGCTCTCATAGGGCACCGCAGCCGACGCGCGCGATACGAGTGAGCCAATTAGACGGCGCCGAAATTGCCTTGTCAGAGACCGCGCAGTCTTGGGATTTTCGCTCTCATTGGGCACCGCAGCCGACGCGCGCGATACGAGTGAGCCAATTAGACGGCGCCGAAATTGTCGTGTCAGAGATCACGCAGTCTCCGGATTTTCGCTCTCATAGGGCACCGCAGCCGACGCGCGCGATACGAGTGAGCCAATTAGACGGCGCCGAAATTGCCTTGTCAGAGACGCGCAGTCTCCGGATTTTCGCTCTCATAGGGCACCGCAGCCGACGCGCGCGATACGAGTGAGCCAATTAGACGGCGCCGAAATTGCCTTGTCAGAGACCGCGCAGTCTCCGGATTTTCGCTCTCATAGGGCACCGCAGCCGACGCGCGCGATACGAGTGAGCCAATTAGACGGCGCCGAAATTGCCTTGTCAGAGACCGCGCAGTCTTGGGATTTTCGCTCTCATAGGGCACCGCAGCCGACGCGCGCGATACGAGTGAGCCAATTAGACGGCGCCGAAATTGCCTTGTCAGAGACCGCGCAGTCTTGGGATTTTCGCTCTCATAGGGCACCGCAGCCGACGCGCGCGATACGAGTGAGCCAATTAAACGGCGCCGAAATTGTCCTGTCAGAGATCGCGCAGTCTCCGGATTTTCGCTCTCATAGGGCACCGCAGCCGACGCGCGCGATACGAGTGAGCCAATTAGACGGCGCCGAAATTGCCTTGTCAGAGACCGCGCAGTCTTGGGATTTTCGCTCTCATAGGGCACCGCAGCCGACGCGCGCGATACGAGTGAGCCAATTAAACGGCGCCGAAATTGCCTTGTCAGAGACCGCGCAGTCTTGGGATTTTCGCTCTCAAAGGGCACCGCAGCCGACGCGTGCGATACGAGTAAGCCAATTAGACGGCGCCGAAATTGCCTTGTCAGAGACCGCGCAGTCTTGGGATTTTCGCTCTCATAGGGCACCGCAGCCGACGCGCGCGATACGAGTGAGCCAATTAGACGGCGCCGAAATTGCCTTGTCAGAGACCGCGCAGTCTTGGGATTTTCGCTCTCATAGGGCACCGCAGCCGACGCGCGCGATACGAGTGAGCCAATTAAACGGCGCCGAAATTGTCTTGTGAGAGACCGCGCAGTCTCCGGATTTTCGCTCTCGTAGGGCACCGCAGCCGACGCCCGCGATACGAGTGAGCCAATTAGACGGCGCCGAAATTGCCTTGTCAGAGACCGCGCAGTATTGGGATTTTCGCTCTCATAGGGCACCGCAGCCGACGCGCGCGATACGAGTGAGCCAATTAGACGGCGCCGAAATTGCCTTGTCAGAGACCGCGCAGTCTTGGGATTTTCGCTCTCATAGGGCACCGCAGCCGACGCGCGCGATACGAGTGAGCCAATTAAACGGCGCCGAAATTGTCTTGTCAGAGATCGCGCAGTCTCCGGATTTTCGCTCTCATAGGGCACCGCAGCCGACGCGCGCGATACGAGTGAGCCAATTAGACGGCGCCGAAATTGCCTTGTCAGAGACCGCGCAGTCTTGGGATTTTCGCTCTCATAGGGCACCGCAGCCGACGCGCGCGATACGAGTGAGCCAATTAAACGGCGGCGAAATTGCCTTGTCAGAGACCGCGCAGTCTTGGGATTTTCGCTCTCATAGGGCACCGCAGCCGACGCGCGCGATACGAGTGAGCCAATTAGACGGCGCCGAAATTGCCTTGTCAGAGACCGCGCAGTCTTGGGATTTTCGCTCTCATAGGGCACCGCAGCCGACGCGCGCGATACGAGTGAGCCAATTAGACGGCGCCGAAATTGCCTTGTCAGAGACCGCGCAGTCTTGGGATTTTCGCTCTCATAGGGCACCGCAGCCGACGCGCGCGATACGAGTGAGCCAATTAGACGGCGCCGAAATTGTCTTGTGAGAGATCGCGCAGTCTCCGGATTTTCGCTCTCATAGGGCACCGCAGCCGACGCGCGCGATACGAGTGAGCCAATTAGACGGCGCCGAAATTGCTTTGTCAGAGACCGCGCAGTCTTGGGATTTTCGCTCTCATAGGGCACCGCAGCCAAAGCGCGCGATACGAGTGAGCCAATTAGACGGCGCCGAAATTGCCTTGTCAGAGACCGCGCAGTCTTGGGATTTTCGCTCTCATAGGGCACCGCAGCCGACGCGCGCGATACGAGTGAGCCAATTAGACGGCGCCGAAATTGCCTTGTCAGAGACCGCGCAGTCTTGGGATTTTCGCTCTCATAGGGCACCGCAGCCGACGCGCGCGATACGAGTGAGCCAATTAGACGGCGCCGAAATTGTCTTGTGAGAGATCGCGCAGTCTCCGGATTTTCGCTCTCATAGGGCACCGCAGCCGACGCGCGCGATACGAGTGAGCCAATTAGACGGCGCCGAAATTGTCTTGTCAGAGACCGCGCAGTCTCCGGATTTTCGCTCTCATAGGGCACCGCAGCCGACGCGCGCGATACGAGTGAGCCAATTGGACGGCGCCGAAATTGTCTTGTCAGAGATCGCGCAGTCTCCGGATTTTCGCTCTCATAGGGCACCGCAGCCGACGCGCGCGATACGAGTGAGCCAATTAGACGGCGCCGAAATTGTCTTGTCAGAGATCGCGCAGTCTCCGGATTTTCGCTCTCATAGGGCACCGCAGCCGACGCGCGCGATACGAGTGAGCCAATTAGACGGCGCCGAAATTGTCTTGTGAGAGACCGCGCAGTCTCCGGATTTTCGCTCTCATAGGGCACCGCAGCCGACGCGCGCGATACGAGTGAGCCAATTAGACGGCGCCGAAATTGTCTTGTCAGAGATCGCGCAGTCTCCGGATTTTCGCTCTCATAGGGCACCGCAGCCGACGCGCGCGATACGAGTGAGCCAATTAGACGGCGCCGAAATTGCCTTGTCAGAGACCGCGCAGTCTTGGGATTTTCGCTCTCATAGGGCACCGCAGCCGACGCGCGCGATACGAGTGAGCCAATTAAACGGCGCCGAAATTGTCTTGTGAGAGACCGCGCAGTTTCCCGGATTTTCGCTCTCATAGGGCACCGCAGCCGACGCGCGCGATACGAGTGAGCCAATTAAACGGCGCCGAAATTGCCCTGTCAGAGACCGCGCAGTCTTGGGATTTTCGCTCTCATTGGGCATCGCAGCCAAAGCGCGCGATACGAGTGAGCCAATTAGACGACGCCGAAATTGCCTTGTCAGAGACCGCGCAGTCTTGGGATTTTCGCTCTCATTGGGCACCGCAGCCGACGCGCGCGATACGAGTGAGCCAATTAGACGGCGCCGAAATTGCCTTGTCAGACCCGCGCAGTTTTGGGATTTTCGCTCTCATAGGGCACCGCAGCCGACGCGCGCGATACGAGTGAGCCAATTAAACGGCGCCGAAATTGCCCTGTCAGAGACCGCGCAGTCTTGGGATTTTCGCTCTCATTGGGCATCGCAGCCAAAGCGCGCGATACGAGTGAGCCAATTAGACGGCGCCGAAATTGCGTTGTCAGAGACCCCGCAGTCTTGGGATTTTCGCTCTCATAGGGCACCGCAGCCAAAGCGCGCGATACGAGTGAGCCAATTAGACGGCGCCGAAATTGTCTTGTCAGAGACCGCGCAGTCTTGGGATTTTCGCTCTCATAGGGCACCGCAGCCGACGCGCGCGATACGAGTGAGCCAATTAGACGGCGCCGAAATTGCCTTGTGAGAGACCGCGCAGTCTTGGGATTTTCGCTCTCATTGGGCATCGCAGCCAAAGCGCGCGATACGAGTGAGCCAATTAGACAGCGCCGAAATTGCCTTGTGAGAGATCGCGCAGTCTTGGGATTTTCGCTCTCATTGGGCATCGCAGCCAAAGCGCGCGATACGAGTGAGCCAATTAGACGGCGCCGAAATTGTCTTGTGAGAGACCGCGCAGTCTTGGGATTTTCGCTCTCATAGTGCACCGCAGCCGACGCGCGCGATACGAGTGACCCAATTAGACGGCGCCGAAATTGCCTTGTCAGAGACCGCGCAGTCTTGGGATTTTCGCTCTCATTGGGCATCGCAGCCAAAGCGCGCGATACGAGTGAGCCAATTAGACGGCGCCGAAATTGCGTTGTCAGAGACCGCGCAGTCTTGGGATTTTCGCTCTCATAGGGCACCGCAGCCAAAGCGCGCTATACGAGTGAGCCAATTAGACGGCGCCGAAATTGTCTTGTCAGAGACCGCGCAGTCTTGGGATTTTCGCTCTCATTGGGCATCGCAGCCAAAGCGCGCGATACGAGTGAGCCAATTAGACGGCGCCGAAATTGCCTTGTGAGAGATCGCGCAGTCTTGGGATTTTCGCTCTCATAGGGCACCGCAGCCGACGAGGGCGATGCGAGTGAGCCAATTAGACGGCGCCGAAATCGCCTTGTCAGACCCGCGCAGTTTTGGGATTTTCGCTCTCATAGGGCACCGCAGCCGACGCGCGCGATACGAGTGAGCCAATTAAACGGCGCCGAAATTGTCTTGTGAGAGACCGCGCAGTCTTGGAATTTTCGCTCTCATAGGGCACCGCAGCCGACGCGCGCGATACGAGTGAGCCAATTAGACGGCGCCGAAATTGCCTTGTCAGAGACAGCGCAGTCTTGGGATTTTCGCTCTCATTGGGCATCGCAGCCAAAGCGCGCGATACGAGTGAGCCAATTAGACGGCGCCGAAATTGCGTTGTCAGAGACCGCGCAGTCTTGGGATTTTCGCTCTCATAGGGCACCGCAGCCAAAGCGCGCGATACGAGTGAGCCAATTAGACGGCGCCGAAATTGTCTTGTCAGAGATCGCGCAGTCTCCGGATTTTCGCTCTCATAGGGCACCGCAGCCGACGCGCGCGATGCGAGTGAGCCAATTAGACGGCGCCGAAATTGCCTTGTGAGAGACCGCGCGGTCTTGGGATTTTCGCTCTCATAGGGCACCGCAGCCAAAGCGCGCGATACGAGTGAGCCAATTAGACGGCGCCGAAATTGTCTTGTCAGAGATCGCGCAGTCTCCGGATTTTCGCTCTCATAGGGCACCGCAGCCGACGCGCGCGATACGAGTGAACCAATTAGACGGCGCCGAAATTGCCTTGTCAGAGACCGCGCAGTCTTGGGATTTTCGCTCTCATTGGGCATCGCAGCCAAAGCGCGCGATACGAGTGAGCCAATTAGACGGAAACGAAATTGTCTTGTCAGAGATCGCGCAGTCTCCGGATTTTCGCTCTCATAGGGCACCGCAGCCAAAGCGCGCGATACGAGTGAGCCAATTAGACGGCGCCGAAATTGTCTTGTCAGAGATCGCGCAGTCTCCGGATTTTCGCTCTCATAGGGCACCGCAGCCGACGCGCGCGATACGAGTGAGCCAATTAAACGGCGCCGAAATTGTCTTGTGAGAGACCGCGCAGTCTTGGGATTTTCGCTCTCATAGGGCACCGCAGCCAAAGCGCGCGATACGAGTGAGCCAATTAGACGGCGCCGAAATTGTCTTGTCAGAGATCGCGCAGTCTCCGGATTTTCGCTCTCATAGGGCACCGCAGCCGACGCGCGCGATACGAGTGAACCAATTAGACGGCGCCGAAATTGCCTTGTCAGAGACCGCGCAGTCTTGGGATTTTCGCTCTCATTGGGCATCGCAGCCAAAGCGCGCGATACGAGTGAGCCAATTAGACGGCGCCGAAATTGTCTTGTCAGAGATCGCGCAGTCTCCGGATTTTCGCTCTCATGGGGCACCGCAGCCGACGCGCGCGATACGAGTGAGCCAATAAGACGGCGCCGAAATTGCCTTGTCAGAGACCGCGCAGTCTTGGGATTTTCGCTCTCATTGGGCATCGCAGCCAAAGCGCGCGATACGAGTGAGCCAATTAGACGGCGCCGAAATTGTCTTGTCAGAGATCGCGCAGTCTCCGGATTTTCGCTCTCATAGGGCACCGCAGCCGACGCGCGCGATACGAGTGAGCAAATTAGACGGCGCCGAAATTGCCTTGTCAGACCCGCGCAGTTTTGGGATTTTCGCTCTCATAGGGCACCGCAGCCGACGCGCGCGATACGAGTGAGCAAATTAAACGGCGCCGAAATTGTCTTGTGAGAGACCGCGCAGTCTTGGGATTTTCGCTCTCATAGGGCACCGCAGCCGACGCGCGCGATACGAGTGAGCCAAATAGACGGCGCCGAAATTGCCTTGTCAGAGGCCGCGCAGTCTTGGGATTTTCGCTCTCATTGGGCATCGCAGCCCAAGCTCGCGATACGAGTGAGCCAATTAGACGGCGCCGAAATTGCGTTGTCAGAGACCGCGCAGTCTTGGGATTTTCGCTCTCATAGGGCACCGCAGCCAAAGCGCGCGATACGAGTGAGCCAATTAGACGGCGCCGAAATTGTCTTGTCAGAGACCGCGCAGTCTTGGGATTTTCGCTCTCATAGGGCACCGCAGCCGACGCGCGCGATACGAGTGAGCCAATTTGACGGCGCTGAAATTGCCTTGTGAGAGACCGCGCAGCCTTGGGATTTTCGCTCTCATTGGGCATCGCAGCCAAAGCGCGCGATACGAGTGAGCCAATTAGACGGCGCCGAAATTGCCTTGTGAGAGATCGCGCAGTCTTGGGATTTTCGCTCTCATTGGGCATCGCAGCCAAAGCGCGCGATACGAGTGAGCCAATTAGACGGCGCCGAAATTGCCTTGTGAGAGACCGCGCAGTCTTGGGATTTTCGCTCTCATAGGGCACCGCAGCCGACGCGCGCGATACGAGTGAGCCAATTAGACGGCGCCGAAATTGCCTTGTCAGAGACCGCGCAGTCTTGGGATTTTCGCTCTCATTGGGCATCGCAGCCAAAGCGCGCGATACGAGTGAGCCAATTAGACGGCGCCGAAATTGCGTTGTCAGAGACCGCGCAGTCTTGGGATTTTCGCTCTCATAGGGCACCGCAGCCAAAGCGCGCGATACGAGTGAGCCAATTAGACGGCGCCGAAATTGTCTTGTCAGAGACCGCGCAGTCTTGGGATTTTCGCTCTCATAGGGCACCGCAGCCGACGCGCGCGATACGAGTGAGCCAATTAGACGGCGCCGAAATTGCCTTGTGAGAGACCGCACAGTCTTGGGATTTTCGCTCTCATAGGGCACCGCAGCCGAAGCGCGCGACACGAGTGAGCCAATTAGACGGCGCCGAAATTGCCTTGTGAGAGATCGCGCAGTCTTGGGATTTTCGCTCTCATAGGGCACCGCAGCCGACGAGGGCGATACGAGTGAGCCAATTAGACGGCGCCGAAATTGCCTTGTCAGAGACCGCGCAGTCTTGGGATTTTCGCTCTCATTGGGCATCGCAGCCAAAGCGCGCGATACGAGTGAGCCAATTAGACGGCGCCGAAATTGCGTTGTCAGAGACCGCGCAGTCTTGGGATTTTCACTCTCATAGGGCACCGCAGCCAAAGCGCGCGATACGAGTGAGCCAATTAGACGGCGCCGAAATTGTCTTGTCAGAGACCGCGCAGTGTTGGGATTTTCACTCTCATAGGGCACCGCAGCCGACGCGCGCAATACGAGTGAGCCAATTACACGGCACCGAAATTGCCTTGTGAGAGACCGCGCAGTCTTGGGATTTTCGCTCTCATTGGGCATCGCAGCCAAAGCGCGCGATACGAGTGAGCCAATTAAACGGCGCCGAAATTGCCTTGTCAGAGACCGCGCAGTCTTGGGATTTTCGCTCTCATTGGGCATCGCAGCCAAAGCGCGCGATACGAGTGAGCCAATTAGACGGCGCAGAAATTGCCTTGTCAGAGACCGCGCAGTCTTGGGATTTTCGCTCTCATAGGGCACCGCAGCCGACGCGCGCGATACGAGTGAGCCAATTAGACGGCGCCGAAATTGCCTTGTCAGAGACCGCGCAGTCTTGGGATTTTCGCTCTCATAGGGCACCGCAGCCGACGCGCGCGATACGAGTGAGCCAATTAAGCGGCGCCGAAATTGTCTTGTGAGAGACCGCGCAGTCTCCGGATTTTCGCTCTCATAGGGCACCGCAGCCGACGCGCGCGATACGAGTGAGCCAATTAGACGGCGCCGAAATTGCCTTGTCAGAGACCGCGCAGTCTTGGGATTTTCGCTCTCATAGGGCACCGCAGCCGACGCGCGCGATACGAGTGAGCCAATTAAACGGCGCCGAAATTGTCTTGTGAGAGACCGCGCAGTCTCCGGATTTTCGCTCTCATAGGGCACCGCAGCCGACGCCCGCGATACGAGTGAGCCAATTAGACGGCGCCGAAATTGCCTTGTCAGAGACCGCGCAGTCTCCGGATTTTCGCTCTCATAGGGCACCGCAGCCGACGCGCGCGATACGAGTGAGCCAATTAGACGGCGCCGAAATTGCCTTGTCAGAGACCGCGCAGTATTGGGATTTTCGCTCTCATAGGGCACCGCAGCCGACGCGCGCGATACGAGTGAGCCAATTAGACGGCGCCGAAATTGCCTTGTCAGAGACCGCGCAGTCTTGGGATTTTCGCTCTCATAGGGCACCGCAGCCGACGGCCGCGATACGAGTGAGCCAATTAAACGGCGCCGAAATTGTCTTGTCAGAGATCGCGCAGTCTCCGGATTTTCGCTCTCATAGGGCACCGCAGCCGACGCGCGCGATACGAATGAGCCAATTAGACGGCGCCGAAATTGCCTTGTCAGAGACCGCGCAGTCTTGGGATTTTCGCTCTCATAGGGCACCGCAGCCGACGCGCGCGATACGAGTGAGCCAATTAAACGGCGCCGAAATTGCCTTGTCAGAGACCGCGCAGTCTTGGGATTTTCGCTCTCATAGGGCACCGCAGCGGACGCGCGCGATACGAGTGAGCCAATTAGACGGCGCCGAAATTGCCTTGTCAGAGAACGCGCAGTCTTGGGATTTTCGCTCTCATAGGGCACCGCAGCCGACGCGCGCGATACGAGTGAGCCAATTAGACGGCGCCGAAATTGCCTTGTCAGAGACCGCGCAGTCTTGGGATTTTCGCTCTCATAGGGCACCGCAGCCGACGCGCGCGATACGAGTGAGCCAATTAGACGGCGCCGAAATTGTCTTGTGAGAGATCGCGCAGTCTTCGGATTTTCGCTCTCATAGGGCACCGCAGCCGACGCGCGCGATACGAGTGAGCCAATTAGACGGCGCCGAAATTGTCTTGTCAGAGACCGCGCAGTCTCCGGATTTTCGCTCTCATAGGGCACCGCAGCCGACGCGCGCGATACGAGTGAGCCAATTAGACGGCGCCGAAATTGTCTTGTCAGAGATCGCGCAGTCTCCGGATTTTCGCTCTCATAGGGCACCGCAGCCGACGCGCGCGATACGAGTGAGCCAATTAGACGGCGCCGAAATTGCCTTGTCAGAGACCGCGCAGTCTTGGGATTTTCGCTCTCATAGGGCACCGCAGCCGACGCGCGCGATACGAGTGAGCCAATTAGACGGCGCCGAAATTGCTTTGTCAGAGACCGCGCAGTCTTGGGATTTTCGCTCTCATAGGGCACCGCAGCCAAAGCGCGCGATACGAGTGAGCCAATTAGACGGCGCCGAAATTGTCTTGTCAGAGACCGCGCAGTCTTGGGATTTTCTCTCTCATAGGGCACCGCAGCCGACGCGCGCGATACGAGTGAGCCAATTAGACGGCGCCGAAATTGCCTTGTCAGAGACCGCGCAGTCTTGGGATTTTCGCTCTCATAGGGCACCGCAGCCGACGCGCGCGATACGAGTGAGCCAATTAGACGGCGCCGAAATTGCCTTGTCAGAGACCGCGCAGTCTTGGGATTTTCGCTCTCATAGGGCACCGCAGCCGACGCGCGATACGAGTGAGCCAATTAGACGGTGCCGAAATTGTCTTGTGAGAGATCGCGCAGTCTCCGGATTTTCGCTCTCATAGGGCACCGCAGCCGACGCGCGATACGAGTGAGCCAATTAGACGGCGCCGAAATTGTCTTGTCAGAGACCGCGCAGTCTCCGGATTTTCGCTCTCATAGGGCACCGCAGCCGACGCGCGCGATACGAGTGAGCCAATTAGACGGCGCCGAAATTGTCTTGTCAGAGATCGCGCAGTCTCCGGATTTTCGCTCTCATAGGGCACCGCAGCCGACGCGCGCGATACGAGTGAGCCAATTAGACGGCGCCGAAATTGTCTTGTGAGAGACCGCGCAGTCTCCGGATTTTCGCTCTCATAGGGCACCGCAGCCGACGCGCGCGATACGAGTGAGCCAATTAGACGGCGCCGAAATTGTCTTGTCAGAGATCGCGCAGTCTCCGGATTTTCGCTCTCATAGGGCACCGCAGCCGACGCGCGCGATACGAGTGAGCCAATTAGACGGCGCCGAAATTGCCTTGTCAGAGACCGCGCAGTCTTGGGATTTTCGCTCTCATAGGGCACCGCAGCCGACGCGCGCGATACGAGTGAGCCAATTAAACGGCGCCGAAATTGTCTTGTGAGAGACCGCGCAGTCTCCGGATTTTCGCTCTCATAGGGCACCGCAGCCGACGCGCGCGATACGAGTGAGCCAATTAGACGGCGCCGAAATTGCCTTGTCAGAGACCGCGCAGTCTTGGGATTTTCGCTCTCATTGGGCATCGCAGCCAAAGCGCGCGATACGAGTGAGCCAATTAGACGGCGCCGAAATTGTCTTGTCAGAGATCGCGCAGTCTCCGGATTTTCGCTCTCATAGGGCACCGCAGCCAAAGCGCGCGATACGAGTGAGCCAATTAGACGGCGCCGAAATTGTCTTGTCAGAGATCGCGCAGTCTCCGGATTTTCGCTCTCATAGGGCACCGCAGCCAAAGCGCGCGATACGAGTGAGCCAATTAAACGGCGCCGAAATTGTCTTGTGAGAGACCGCGCAGTCTCCGGATTTTCGCTCTCATTGGGCACCGCAGCCGACGCGCGCGATACGAGTGAGCCAATTAGACGGCGCCGAAATTGCCTTGTCAGAGACCGCGCAGTCTTGGGATTTTCGCTCTCATTGGGCATCGCAGCCAAAGCGCGCGATACGAGTGAGCCAATTAGACGGCGCCGAAATTGCCTTGTCAGAGACCGCGCAGTCTTGGGATTTTCGCTCTCATTGGGCATCGCAGCCAAAGCGCGCGATACGAGTGAGCCAATTAGACGGCGCCGAAATTGTCTTGTCAGAGATCGCGCAGTCTCCGGATTTTCGCTCTCATAGGGCACCGCAGCCGACGCGCGCGATACGAGTGAGCCAATTAGACGGCGCCGAAATTGCCTTGTCAGAGACCGCGCAGTTTTGGGATTTTCGCTCTCATTGGGCATCGCAGCCAAAGCGCGCGATACGAGTGAGCCAATTAGACGGCGCCGAAATTGCCTTGTCAGACCCGCGCAGTTTTGGGATTTTCGCTCTCATAGGGCACCGCAGCCGACGCGCGCGATACGAGTGAGCCAATTAAACGGCGCCGAAATTGCCCTGTCAGAGACCGCGCAGTCTTTTAATTTTCGCTCTCATTGGGCATCGCAGCCAAAGCGCGCGATACGAGTGAGCCAATTAGACGGCGCCGAAATTGCGTTGTCAGAGACCCCGCAGTCTTGGGATTTTCGCTCTCATAGGGCACCGCAGCCAAAGCGCGCGATACGAGTGAGCCAATTAGACGGCGCCGAAATTGTCTTGTCAGAGACCGCGCAGTCTTGGGATTTTCGCTCTCATAGGGCACCGCAGCCGACGCGCGTGATACGAGTGAGCCAATTAGACGGCGCCGAAATTGCCTTGTGAGAGACCGCGCAGTCTTGGGATTTTCGCTCTCATTGGGCATCGCAGCCAAAGCGCGCGATACGAGTGAGCCAATTAGACGGCGCCGAAATTGCCTTGTGAGAGATCGCGCAGTCTTGGGATTTTCGCTCTTATTGGGCATCGCAGCCAAAGCGCGCGATACGAGTGAGCCAATTAGACGGCGCCGAAATTGTCTTGTCAGAGATCGCGCAGTCTCCGGATTTTCGCTCTCATAGGGCACCGCAGCCGACGCGCGCGATACGAGTGAGCCAATTAGACGGCGCCGAAATTGCCTTGTCAGAGACCGCGCAGTCTTGGGATTTTCGCTCTCATAGGGCACCGCAGCCGACGCGCGCGATACGAGTGAGCCAATTAAACGGCGCCGAAATTGTCTTGTGAGAGACCGCGCAGTCTCCGGATTTTCGCTCTCATAGGGCACCGCAGCCGACGCGCGCGATACGAGTGAGCCAATTAGACGGCGCCGAAATTGCCTTGTCAGAGACCGCGCAGTCTTGGGATTTTCGCTCTCATTGGGCATCGCAGCCAAAGCGCGCGATACGAGTGAGCCAATTAGACGGCGCCGAAATTGTCTTGTCAGAGATCGCGCAGTCTCCGGATTTTCGCTCTCATAGGGCACCGCAGCCGACGCGCGCGACACGAGTGAGCCAATTAGACGGCGCCGAAATTGCCTTGTCAGAGACCGCGCAGTCTTGGGATTTTCGCTCTCATTGGGCATCGCAGCCAAAGCGCGCGATACGAGTGAGCCAATTAGACGGCGCCGAAATTGCCTTGTCAGAGACCGCGCAGTCTTGGGATTTTCGCTCTCATTGGGCATCGCAGCCAAAGCGCGCGATACGAGTGAGCCAATTAGACGGCGCCGAAATTGTCTTGTCAGAGATCGCGCAGTCTCCGGATTTTCGCTCTCATAGGGCACCGCAGCCGACGCGCGCGATACGAGTGAGCCAATTAGACGGCGCCGAAATTGCCTTGTCAGAGACCGCGCAGTTTTGGGATTTTCGCTCTCATTGGGCATCGCAGCCAAAGCGCGCGATACGAGTGAGCCAATTAGACGGCGCTGAAATTGCCTTGTCAGACCCGCGCAGTTTTGGGATTTTCGCTCTCATAGGGCACCGCAGCCGACGCGCGCGATACGAGTGAGCCAATTAAACGGCGCCGAAATTGCCCTGTCAGAGACCGCGCAGTCTTGGGATTTTCGCTCTCATTGGGCATCGCAGCCAAAGCGCGCGATACGAGTGAGCCAATTAGACGGCGCCGAAATTGCGTTGTCAGAGACCCCGCAGTCTTGGGATTTTCGCTCTCATAGGGCACCGCAGCCAAAGCGCGCGATACGAGTGAGCCAATTAGACGGCGCCGAAATTGTCTTGTCAGAGACCGCGCAGTCTTGGGATTTTCGCTCTCATAGGGCACCGCAGCCGACGCGCGTGATACGAGTGAGCCAATTAGACGGCGCCGAAATTGCCTTGTGAGAGACCGCGCAGTCTTGGGATTTTCGCTCTCATTGGGCATCGCAGCCAAAGCGCGCGATACGAGTGAGCCAATTAGACGGCGCCGAAATTGCCTTGTGAGAGATCGCGCAGTCTTGGGATTTTCGCTCTTATTGGGCATCGCAGCCAAAGCGCGCGATACGAGTGAGCCAATTAGACGGCGCCGAAGTTGTCTTGTGAGAGACCGCGCAGTCTTGGGATTTTCGCTCTCATAGGGCACCGCAGCCGACGCGCGCGATACGAGTGAGCCAATTAGACGGCGCCGAAATTGCGTTGTCAGAGACCGCGCAGTCTTTGGATTTTCGCTCTCATTGGGCATCGCAGCCAAAGCGCGCGATACGAGTGAGCCAATTAGACGGCGCCGAAATTGCGTTGTCAGAGACCGCGCAGTCTTGGGATTTTCGCTCTCATAGGGCACCGCAGCCGACGCGCGCGATACGAGTGAGCCAATTAGACGGCGCCGAAATTGCCTTGTCAGAGACCGCGCAGTCTTGGGATTTTCGCTCTCATTGGGCATCGCAGCCAAAGCGCGCGATACGAGTGAGCCAATTAGACGGCGCCGAAATTGCGTTGTCAGAGACCGCGCAGTCTTGGGATTTTCGCTCTCATAGGGCACCGCAGCCAAAGCGCGCGATACGAGTGAGCCAATTAGACGGCGCCGAAATTGTCTTGTCAGAGACCGCGCAGTCTTGGGATTTTCGCTCTCATTGGGCATCGCAGCCAAAGCGCGCGATACGAGTGAGCCAATTAGACGGCGCCGAAATTGCCTTGTGAGAGATCGCGCAGTCTTGGGATTTTCGCTCTCATAGGGCACCGCAGCCGACGAGGGCGATACGAGTGAGCCAATTAGACGGCGCCGAAATTGCCTTGTCAGACCCGCGCAGTTTTGGGATTTTCGCTCTCATAGGGCACCGCAGCCGACGCGCGCGATACGAGTGAGCCAATTAAACGGCGCCGAAATTGTCTTGTGAGAGACCGCGCAGTCTTGGAATTTTCGCTCTCATAGGGCACCGCAGCCGACGCGCGCGATACGAGTGAGCCAATTAGACGGCGCCGAAATTGCCTTGTCAGAGACCGCGCAGTCTTGGGATTTTCGCTCTCATTGGGCATCGCAGCCAAAGCGCGCGATACGAGTGAGCCAATTAGACGGCGCCGAAATTGCGTTGTCAGAGACCGCGCAGTCTTGGGATTTTCGCTCTCATAGGGCACCGCAGCCAAAGCACGCGATACGAGTGAGCCAATTAGACGGCGCCGAAATTGCTTTGTCAGAGACCGCGCAGTCTTGGGATTTTCGCTCTCATTGGGCATCGCAGCCAAAGCGCGCGATACGAGTGAGCCAATTAGACGGCGCCGAAATTGCCTTGTCAGAGACCGCGCAGTCTTGGGATTTTCGCTCTCATTGGGCATCGCAGCCAAAGCGCGCGATACGAGTGAGCCAATTAGACGGCGCCGAAATTGTCTTGTCAGAGATCGCGCAGTCTCCGGATTTTCGCTCTCATAGGGCACCGCAGCCGACGCGCGCGATGCGAGTGAGCCAATTAGACGGCGCCGAAATTGCCTTGTCAGAGACCGCGCAGTCTTGGGATTTTCGCTCTCATTGGGCATCGCAGCCAAAGCGCGCGATACGAGTGAGCCAATTAGACGGCGCCGAAATTGCCTTGTCAGAGACCGCGCAGTCTTGGGATTTTCGCTCTCATTGGGCATCGCAGCCAAAGCGCGCGATACGAGTGAGCCAATTAGACGGCGCCGAAATTGCCTTGTCAGAGACCGCGCAGTCTTGGGATTTTCGCTCTCATTGGGCATCGCAGCCAAAGCGCGCGATACGAGTGAGCCAATTAGACGGCGCCGAAATTGTCTTGTCAGAGATCGCGCAGTCTCCGGATTTTCGCTCTCATAGGGCACCGCAGCCAAAGCGCGCGATACGAGTGAGCCAATTAGACGGCGCCGAAATTGTCTTGTCAGAGATCGCGCAGTCTCCGGATTTTCGCTCTCATAGGGCACCGCAGCCGACGCGCGCGATACGAGTGAGCCAATTAAACGGCGCCAAAATTGTCTTGTGAGAGACCGCGCAGTCTTGGGATTTTCGCTCTCATAGGGCACCGCAGCCAAAGCGCGCGATACGAGTGAGCCAATTAGACGGCGCCGAAATTGTCTTGTCAGAGATCGCGCAGTCTCCGGATTTTCGCTCTCATAGGGCACCGCAGCCGACGCGCGCGATACGAGTGAACCAATTAGACGGCGCCGAAATTGCCTTGTCAGAGACCGCGCAGTCTTGGGATTTTCGCTCTCATTGGGCATCGTAGCCAAAGCGCGCGATACGAGTGAGCCAATTAGACGGCGCCGAAATTGTCTTGTGAGAGACCGCGCAGTCTTGGGATTTTCGCTCTCATTGGGCATCGTAGCCAAAGCGCGCGATACGAGTGAGCCAATTAGACGGCGCCGAAATTGCCTTGTCAGAGACCGCGCAGTCTTGGGATTTTCGCTCTCATTGGGCATCGCAGCCGAAGCGCGCGATACGAGTGAGCCAATTAGACGGCGCCGAAATTGTCTTGTCAGAGATCGCGCAGTCTCCGGATTTTCGCTCTCATAGGGCACCGCAGCCGACGCGCGCGATACGAGTGAGCCAATAAGACGGCGCCGAAATTGCCTTGTCAGAGACCGCGCAGTCTTGGGATTTTCGCTCTCATTGGGCATCGCAGCCAAAGCGCGCGATACGAGTGAGCCAATTAGACGGCGCCGAAATTGTCTTGTCAGAGATCGCGCAGTCTCCGGATTTTCGCTCTCATAGGGCACCGCAGCCGACGCGCGCGATACGAGTGAGCCAATTAGACGGCGCCGAAATTGCCTTGTCAGACCCGCGCAGTTTTGGGATTTTCGCTCTCATAGGGCACCGCAGCCGACGCGCGCGATACGAGTGAGCAAATTAAACGGCGCCGAAATTGTCTTGTGAGAGACCGCGCAGTCTTGGGATTTTCGCTCTCATAGGGCACCGCAGCCGACGCGCGCGATACGAGTGAGCCAAATAGACGGCGCCGAAATTGCCTTGTCAGAGGCCGCGCAGTCTTGGGATTTTCGCTCTCATTGGGCATCGCAGCCAAAGCGCGCGATACGAGTGAGCCAATTAGACGGCGCCGAAATTGCGTTGTCAGAGACCGCGCAGTCTTGGGATTTTCGCTCTCATAGGGCACCGCAGCCAAAGCGCGCGATACGAGTGAGCCAATTAGACGGCGCCGAAATTGTCTTGTCAGAGACCGCGCAGTCTTGGGATTTTCGCTCTCATAGGGCACCGCAGCCGACGCGCGCGATACGAGTGAGCCAATTAGACGGCGCTGAAATTGCCTTGTGAGAGACCGCGCAGTCTTGGGATTTTCGCTCTCATTGGGCATCGCAGCCAAAGCGCGCGATACGAGTGAGCCAATAGACGGCGCCGAAATTGCCTCGTGAGAGACCGCGCAGTCTTGGGATTTTCGCTCTCATAGGGCACCGCAGCCGACGCGCGCGATACGAGTGAGCCAATTAGACGGCGCCGAAATTGCCTTGTGAGAGATCGCGCAGTCTCCGGATTTTCGCTCTCATAGGGCACCGCAGCCGACGCGCGCGATACGAGTGAGCCAATTAGACGGCGCCGAAATTGCCTTGTCAGAGACCGCGCAGTTTTGGGATTTTCGCTCTCATTGGGCATCGCAGCCAAAGCGCGCGATACGAGTGAGCCAATTAGACGGCGCCGAAATTGCCTTGTCAGACCCGCGCAGTTTTGGGATTTTCGCTCTCATAGGGCACCGCAGCCGACGCGCGCGATACGAGTGAGCCAATTAAACGGCGCCGAAATTGCCCTGTCAGAGACCGCGCAGTCTTTTAATTTTCGCTCTCATTGGGCATCGCAGCCAAAGCGCGCGATACGAGTGAGCCAATTAGACGGCGCCGAAATTGCGTTGTCAGAGACCCCGCAGTCTTGGGATTTTCGCTCTCATAGGGCACCGCAGCCAAAGCGCGCGATACGAGTGAGCCAATTAGACGGCGCCGAAATTGTCTTGTCAGAGACCGCGCAGTCTTGGGATTTTCGCTCTCATAGGGCACCGCAGCCGACGCGCGTGATACGAGTGAGCCAATTAGACGGCGCCGAAATTGCCTTGTGAGAGACCGCGCAGTCTTGGGATTTTCGCTCTCATTGGGCATCGCAGCCAAAGCGCGCGATACGAGTGAGCCAATTAGACGGCGCCGAAATTGCCTTGTGAGAGATCGCGCAGTCTTGGGATTTTCGCTCTTATTGGGCATCGCAGCCAAAGCGCGCGATACGAGTGAGCCAATTAGACGGCGCCGAAATTGTCTTGTCAGAGATCGCGCAGTCTCCGGATTTTCGCTCTCATAGGGCACCGCAGCCGACGCGCGCGATACGAGTGAGCCAATTAGACGGCGCCGAAATTGCCTTGTCAGAGACCGCGCAGTCTTGGGATTTTCGCTCTCATAGGGCACCGCAGCCGACGCGCGCGATACGAGTGAGCCAATTAAACGGCGCCGAAATTGTCTTGTGAGAGACCGCGCAGTCTCCGGATTTTCGCTCTCATAGGGCACCGCAGCCGACGCGCGCGATACGAGTGAGCCAATTAGACGGCGCCGAAATTGCCTTGTCAGAGACCGCGCAGTCTTGGGATTTTCGCTCTCATTGGGCATCGCAGCCAAAGCGCGCGATACGAGTGAGCCAATTAGACGGCGCCGAAATTGTCTTGTCAGAGATCGCGCAGTCTCCGGATTTTCGCTCTCATAGGGCACCGCAGCCGACGCGCGCGACACGAGTGAGCCAATTAGACGGCGCCGAAATTGCCTTGTCAGAGACCGCGCAGTCTTGGGATTTTCGCTCTCATTGGGCATCGCAGCCAAAGCGCGCGATACGAGTGAGCCAATTAGACGGCGCCGAAATTGCCTTGTCAGAGACCGCGCAGTCTTGGGATTTTCGCTCTCATTGGGCATCGCAGCCAAAGCGCGCGATACGAGTGAGCCAATTAGACGGCGCCGAAATTGTCTTGTCAGAGATCGCGCAGTCTCCGGATTTTCGCTCTCATAGGGCACCGCAGCCGACGCGCGCGATACGAGTGAGCCAATTAGACGGCGCCGAAATTGCCTTGTCAGAGACCGCGCAGTTTTGGGATTTTCGCTCTCATTGGGCATCGCAGCCAAAGCGCGCGATACGAGTGAGCCAATTAGACGGCGCTGAAATTGCCTTGTCAGACCCGCGCAGTTTTGGGATTTTCGCTCTCATAGGGCACCGCAGCCGACGCGCGCGATACGAGTGAGCCAATTAAACGGCGCCGAAATTGCCCTGTCAGAGACCGCGCAGTCTTGGGATTTTCGCTCTCATTGGGCATCGCAGCCAAAGCGCGCGATACGAGTGAGCCAATTAGACGGCGCCGAAATTGCGTTGTCAGAGACCCCGCAGTCTTGGGATTTTCGCTCTCATAGGGCACCGCAGCCAAAGCGCGCGATACGAGTGAGCCAATTAGACGGCGCCGAAATTGTCTTGTCAGAGACCGCGCAGTCTTGGGATTTTCGCTCTCATAGGGCACCGCAGCCGACGCGCGTGATACGAGTGAGCCAATTAGACGGCGCCGAAATTGCCTTGTGAGAGACCGCGCAGTCTTGGGATTTTCGCTCTCATTGGGCATCGCAGCCAAAGCGCGCGATACGAGTGAGCCAATTAGACGGCGCCGAAATTGCCTTGTGAGAGATCGCGCAGTCTTGGGATTTTCGCTCTTATTGGGCATCGCAGCCAAAGCGCGCGATACGAGTGAGCCAATTAGACGGCGCCGAAGTTGTCTTGTGAGAGACCGCGCAGTCTTGGGATTTTCGCTCTCATAGGGCACCGCAGCCGACGCGCGCGATACGAGTGAGCCAATTAGACGGCGCCGAAATTGCGTTGTCAGAGACCGCGCAGTCTTTGGATTTTCGCTCTCATTGGGCATCGCAGCCAAAGCGCGCGATACGAGTGAGCCAATTAGACGGCGCCGAAATTGCGTTGTCAGAGACCGCGCAGTCTTGGGATTTTCGCTCTCATAGGGCACCGCAGCCGACGCGCGCGATACGAGTGAGCCAATTAGACGGCGCCGAAATTGCCTTGTCAGAGACCGCGCAGTCTTGGGATTTTCGCTCTCATTGGGCATCGCAGCCAAAGCGCGCGATACGAGTGAGCCAATTAGACGGCGCCGAAATTGCGTTGTCAGAGACCGCGCAGTCTTGGGATTTTCGCTCTCATAGGGCACCGCAGCCAAAGCGCGCGATACGAGTGAGCCAATTAGACGGCGCCGAAATTGTCTTGTCAGAGACCGCGCAGTCTTGGGATTTTCGCTCTCATTGGGCATCGCAGCCAAAGCGCGCGATACGAGTGAGCCAATTAGACGGCGCCGAAATTGCCTTGTGAGAGATCGCGCAGTCTTGGGATTTTCGCTCTCATAGGGCACCGCAGCCGACGAGGGCGATACGAGTGAGCCAATTAGACGGCGCCGAAATTGCCTTGTCAGACCCGCGCAGTTTTGGGATTTTCGCTCTCATAGGGCACCGCAGCCGACGCGCGCGATACGAGTGAGCCAATTAAACGGCGCCGAAATTGTCTTGTGAGAGACCGCGCAGTCTTGGAATTTTCGCTCTCATAGGGCACCGCAGCCGACGCGCGCGATACGAGTGAGCCAATTAGACGGCGCCGAAATTGCCTTGTCAGAGACCGCGCAGTCTTGGGATTTTCGCTCTCATTGGGCATCGCAGCCAAAGCGCGCGATACGAGTGAGCCAATTAGACGGCGCCGAAATTGCGTTGTCAGAGACCGCGCAGTCTTGGGATTTTCGCTCTCATAGGGCACCGCAGCCAAAGCACGCGATACGAGTGAGCCAATTAGACGGCGCCGAAATTGCTTTGTCAGAGACCGCGCAGTCTTGGGATTTTCGCTCTCATTGGGCATCGCAGCCAAAGCGCGCGATACGAGTGAGCCAATTAGACGGCGCCGAAATTGCCTTGTCAGAGACCGCGCAGTCTTGGGATTTTCGCTCTCATTGGGCATCGCAGCCAAAGCGCGCGATACGAGTGAGCCAATTAGACGGCGCCGAAATTGTCTTGTCAGAGATCGCGCAGTCTCCGGATTTTCGCTCTCATAGGGCACCGCAGCCGACGCGCGCGATGCGAGTGAGCCAATTAGACGGCGCCGAAATTGCCTTGTCAGAGACCGCGCAGTCTTGGGATTTTCGCTCTCATTGGGCATCGCAGCCAAAGCGCGCGATACGAGTGAGCCAATTAGACGGCGCCGAAATTGCCTTGTCAGAGACCGCGCAGTCTTGGGATTTTCGCTCTCATTGGGCATCGCAGCCAAAGCGCGCGATACGAGTGAGCCAATTAGACGGCGCCGAAATTGCCTTGTCAGAGACCGCGCAGTCTTGGGATTTTCGCTCTCATTGGGCATCGCAGCCAAAGCGCGCGATACGAGTGAGCCAATTAGACGGCGCCGAAATTGTCTTGTCAGAGATCGCGCAGTCTCCGGATTTTCGCTCTCATAGGGCACCGCAGCCAAAGCGCGCGATACGAGTGAGCCAATTAGACGGCGCCGAAATTGTCTTGTCAGAGATCGCGCAGTCTCCGGATTTTCGCTCTCATAGGGCACCGCAGCCGACGCGCGCGATACGAGTGAGCCAATTAAACGGCGCCAAAATTGTCTTGTGAGAGACCGCGCAGTCTTGGGATTTTCGCTCTCATAGGGCACCGCAGCCAAAGCGCGCGATACGAGTGAGCCAATTAGACGGCGCCGAAATTGTCTTGTCAGAGATCGCGCAGTCTCCGGATTTTCGCTCTCATAGGGCACCGCAGCCGACGCGCGCGATACGAGTGAACCAATTAGACGGCGCCGAAATTGCCTTGTCAGAGACCGCGCAGTCTTGGGATTTTCGCTCTCATTGGGCATCGTAGCCAAAGCGCGCGATACGAGTGAGCCAATTAGACGGCGCCGAAATTGTCTTGTGAGAGACCGCGCAGTCTTGGGATTTTCGCTCTCATTGGGCATCGTAGCCAAAGCGCGCGATACGAGTGAGCCAATTAGACGGCGCCGAAATTGCCTTGTCAGAGACCGCGCAGTCTTGGGATTTTCGCTCTCATTGGGCATCGCAGCCGAAGCGCGCGATACGAGTGAGCCAATTAGACGGCGCCGAAATTGTCTTGTCAGAGATCGCGCAGTCTCCGGATTTTCGCTCTCATAGGGCACCGCAGCCGACGCGCGCGATACGAGTGAGCCAATAAGACGGCGCCGAAATTGCCTTGTCAGAGACCGCGCAGTCTTGGGATTTTCGCTCTCATTGGGCATCGCAGCCAAAGCGCGCGATACGAGTGAGCCAATTAGACGGCGCCGAAATTGTCTTGTCAGAGATCGCGCAGTCTCCGGATTTTCGCTCTCATAGGGCACCGCAGCCGACGCGCGCGATACGAGTGAGCCAATTAGACGGCGCCGAAATTGCCTTGTCAGACCCGCGCAGTTTTGGGATTTTCGCTCTCATAGGGCACCGCAGCCGACGCGCGCGATACGAGTGAGCAAATTAAACGGCGCCGAAATTGTCTTGTGAGAGACCGCGCAGTCTTGGGATTTTCGCTCTCATAGGGCACCGCAGCCGACGCGCGCGATACGAGTGAGCCAAATAGACGGCGCCGAAATTGCCTTGTCAGAGGCCGCGCAGTCTTGGGATTTTCGCTCTCATTGGGCATCGCAGCCAAAGCGCGCGATACGAGTGAGCCAATTAGACGGCGCCGAAATTGCGTTGTCAGAGACCGCGCAGTCTTGGGATTTTCGCTCTCATAGGGCACCGCAGCCAAAGCGCGCGATACGAGTGAGCCAATTAGACGGCGCCGAAATTGTCTTGTCAGAGACCGCGCAGTCTTGGGATTTTCGCTCTCATAGGGCACCGCAGCCGACGCGCGCGATACGAGTGAGCCAATTAGACGGCGCTGAAATTGCCTTGTGAGAGACCGCGCAGTCTTGGGATTTTCGCTCTCATTGGGCATCGCAGCCAAAGCGCGCGATACGAGTGAGCCAATAGACGGCGCCGAAATTGCCTCGTGAGAGACCGCGCAGTCTTGGGATTTTCGCTCTCATAGGGCACCGCAGCCGACGCGCGCGATACGAGTGAGCCAATTAGACGGCGCCGAAATTGCCTTGTGAGAGATCGCGCAGTCTTGGGATTTTCGCTCTCATTGGGCATCGCAGCCAAAGCGCGCGATACGAGTGAGCCAATAGACGGCGCCGAAATTGCCTTGTGAGAGACCGCGCAGTCTTGGGATTTTCGCTCTCATAGGGCACCGCAGCCGACGCGCGCGATACGAGTGAGCCAATTAGACGGCGCCGAAATTGCCTTGTCAGAGACCGCGCAGTCTTGGGATTTTCGCTCTCATTGGGCATCGCAGCCAAAGCGCGCGATACGAGTGAGCCAATTAGACGGCGCCGAAATTGCGTTGTCAGAGACCGCGCAGTCTTGGGATTTTCGCTCTCATAGGGCACCGCAGCCAAAGCGCGCGATACGAGTGAGCCAATTAGACGGCGCCGAAATTGTCTTGTCAGAGACCGCGCAGTCTTGGGATTTTCGCTCTCATAGGGCACCGCAGCCGACGAGCGCGATACGAGTGAGCCAATTAGACGGCGCCGAAATTGCCTTGTGAGAGACCGCGCAGTCGTGGGATTTTCGCTCTCATAGGGCACCGCAGCCGACGCGCGCGATACGAGTGAGCCAATTAGACGGCGCCGAAATTGCGTTGTCAGAGACCGCGCAGTCTTGGGATTTTCGCTCTCATAGGGCACCGCAGCCAAAGCGCGCGATACGAGTGAGCCAATTAGACGGCGCCGAAATTGTCTTGTCAGAGACCGCGCAGTCTTGGGATTTTCGCTCTCATAGGGCACCGCAGCCGACGCGCGCGATACGAGTGAGCCAATTAGACGGCGCTGAAATTGCCTTGTGAGAGACCGCGCAGTCTTGGGATTTTCGCTCTCATTGGGCATCGCAGCCAAAGCGCGCGATACGAGTGAGCCAATAGACGGCGCCGAAATTGCCTTGTGAGAGACCGCGCAGTCTTGGGATTTTCGCTCTCATAGGGCACCGCAGCCGACGCGCGCGATACGAGTGAGCCAATTAGACGGCGCCGAAATTGCCTTGTGAGAGATCGCGCAGTCTTGGGATTTTCGCTCTCATTGGGCATCGCAGCCAAAGCGCGCGATACGAGTGAGCCAATAGACGGCGCCGAAATTGCCTTGTGAGAGACCGCGCAGTCTTGGGATTTTCGCTCTCATAGGGCACCGCAGCCGACGCGCGCGATACGAGTGAGCCAATTAGACGGCGCCGAAATTGCCTTGTCAGAGACCGCGCAGTCTTGGGATTTTCGCTCTCATTGGGCATCGCAGCCAAAGCGCGCGATACGAGTGAGCCAATTAGACGGCGCCGAAATTGCGTTGTCAGAGACCGCGCAGTCTTGGGATTTTCGCTCTCATAGGGCACCGCAGCCAAAGCGCGCGATACGAGTGAGCCAATTAGACGGCGCCGAAATTGTCTTGTCAGAGACCGCGCAGTCTTGGGATTTTCGCTCTCATAGGGCACCGCAGCCGACGCGCGCGATACGAGTGAGCCAATTAGACGGCGCCGAAATTGCCTTTTGAGAGACCGCACAGTCTTGGGATTTTCGCTCTCATAGGGCACCGCAGCCGACGCGCGCGATACGAGTGAGCCAATTAGACGGCGCCGAAATTGCCTTGTGAGAGATCGCGCAGTCTTCGGATTTTCGCTCTCATAGGGCACCGCAGCCGACGAGGGCGATACGAGTGAGCCAATTAGACGGCGCCAAAATTGCCTTGTCAGAGACCGCGCAGTCTTGGGATTTTCGCTCTCATTGGGCATCGCAGCCAAAGCGCGCGATACGAGTGAGCCAATTAGACGGCGCCGAAATTGCGTTGTCAGAGGCCGCGCAGTCTTGGGATTTTCACTCTCATAGGGCACCGCAGCCAAAGCGCGCGATACGAGTGAGCCAATTAGACGGCGCCGAAATTGTCTTGTCAGAGACCGCGCAGTCTTGGGATTTTCGCTCTCATAGGGCACCGCAGCCGACGCCCGCAATACGAGTGAGCCAATTTCACGGCGCCGAAATTGCCTTGTGAGAGACCGCGCAGTCTTGGGATTTTCGCTCTCATTGGGCATCGCAGCCAAAGCGCGCGATACGAGTGAGCCAATTAAACGGCGCCGAAATTGCCTTGTCAGAGACCGCGCAGTCTTGGGATTTTCGCTCTCATTGGGCATCGCAGCCAAAGCGCGCGATACGAGTGAGCCAATTAGACGGCGCCGAAATTGCCTTGTCAGAGACCGCGCAGTCTTGGGATTTTCGCTCTCATTGGGCATCGCAGCCAAAGCGCGCGATACGAGTGAGCCAATTAGACGGCGCCGAAATTGTCTTGTCAGAGATCGCGCAGTCTCCGGATTTTCGCTCTCATAGGGCACCGCAGCCAAAGCGCGCGATACGAGTGAGCCAATTAGACGGCGCCGAAATTGTCTTGTCAGAGATCGCGCAGTCTCCGGATTTTCGCTCTCATAGGGCACCGCAGCCGACGCGCGCGATACGAGTGAGCCAATTAAACGGCGCCGAAATTTTCTTGTGAGAGACCGCGCAGTCTTGGGATTTTCGCTCTCATAGGGCACCGCAGCCAAAGCGCGCGATACGAGTGAGCCAATTAGACGGCGCCGAAATTGTCTTGACAGAGATCGCGCAGTCTCCGGATTTTCGCTCTCATAGGGCACCGCAGCCGACGCGCGCGATACGAGTGAACCAATTAGACGGCGCCGAAATTGCCTTGTCAGAGACCGCGCAGTCTTGGGATTTTCGCTCTCATTGGGCATCGCAGCCAAAGCGCGCGATACGAGTGAGCCAATTAGACGGCGCCGAAATTGTCTTGTCAGAGATCGCGCAGTCTCCGGATTTTCGCTCTCATAGGGCACCGCAGCCAAAGCGCGCGATACGAGTGAGCCAATTAGACGGCGCCGAAATTGTCTTGTGAGAGACCGCGCAGTCTTGGGATTTTCGCTCTCATTGGGCATCGCAGCCAAAGCGCGCGATACGAGTGAGCCAATTAGACGGCGCCGAAATTGCCTTGTCAGAGACCGCGCAGTCTTGGGATTTTCGCTCTCATTGGGCATCGCAGCCAAAGCGCGCGATACGAGTGAGCCAATTAGACGGCGCCGAAATTGTCTTGTCAGAGATCGCGCAGTCTCCGGATTTTCGCTCTCATAGGGCACCGCAGCCGACGCGCGCGATACGAGTGAGCCAATAAGACGGCGCCGAAATTGCCTTGTCAGAGACCGCGCAGTCTTGGGATTTTCGCTCTCATTGGGCATCGCAGCCAAAGCGCGCGATACGAGTGAGCCAATTAGACGGCGCCGAAATTGTCTTGTCAGAGATCGCGCAGTCTCCGGATTTTCGCTCTCATAGGGCACCGCAGCCGACGCGCGCGATACGAGTGAGCCAATTAGACGGCGCCGAAATTGCCTTGTCAGACCCGCGCAGTTTTGGGATTTTCGCTCTCATAGGGCACCGCAGCCGACGCGCGCGATACGAGTGAGCAAATTAAACGGCGCCGAAATTGTCTTGTGAGAGACCGCGCAGTCTTGGGATTTTCGCTCTCATAGGGCACCGCAGCCGACGCGCGCGATACGAGTGAGCCAAATAGACGGCGCCGAAATTGCCTTGTCAGAGGCCGCGCAGTCTTGGGATTTTCGCTCTCATTGGGCATCGCAGCCAAAGCGCGCGATACGAGTGAGCCAATTAGACGGCACCGAAATTGCGTTGTCAGAGACCGCGCAGTCTTGGGATTTTCGCTCTCATAGGGCACCGCAGCCAAAGCGCGCGATACGAGTGAGCCAATTAGACGGCGCCGAAATTGTCTTGTCAGAGACCGCGCAGTCTTGGGATTTTCGCTCTCATAGGGCACCGCAGCCGACGCGCGCGATACGAGTGAGCCAATTAGACGGCGCTGAAATTGCCTTGTGAGAGACCGCGCAGTCTTGGGATTTTCGCTCTCATTGGGCATCGCAGCCAAAGCGCGCGATACGAGTGAGCCAATTAGACGGCGCCGAAAAATGCCTTGTGAGAGATCGCGCAGTCTTGGGATTTTCGCTCTCATTGGGCATCGCAGCCAAAGCGCGCGATACGAGTGAGCCAATTAGACGGCGCCGAAATTGCCTTGTGAGAGACCGCGCAGTCTTGGGATTTTCGCTCTCATAGGGCACCGCAGCCGACGCGCGCGATACGAGTGAGCCAATTAGACGGCGCCGAAATTGCGTTGTCAGAGACCGCGCAGTCTTGGGATTTTCGCTCTCATAGGGCACCGCAGCCAAAGCGCGCGATACGAGTGAGCCAATTAGACGGCGCCGAAATTGTCTTGTCAGAGACCGCGCAGTCTTGGGATTTTCGCTCTCATAGGGCACCGCAGCCGACGCGCGCGATACGAGTGAGCCAATTAGACGGCGCCGAAATTGCCTTGTGAGAGACCGCACAGTCTTGGGATTTTCGCTCTCATAGGGCACCGCAGCCGACGCGCGCGATACGAGTGAGCCAATTAGACGGCGCCGAAATTGCCTTGTGAGAGATCGCGCAGTCTTGGGATTTTCGCTCTCATAGGGCACCGCAGCCGACGAGGGCGATACGAGTGAGCCAATTAGACGGCGCCGAAATTGCCTTGTCAGAGACCGCGCAGTCTTGGGATTTTCGCTCTCATTGGGCATCGCAGCCAAAGCGCGCGATACGAGTGAGCCAATTAGACGGCGCCGAAATTGCGTTGTCAGAGGCCGCGCAGTCTTGGGATTTTCACTCTCATAGGGCACCGCAGCCAAAGCGCGCGATACGAGTGAGCCAATTAGACGGCGCCGAAATTGTCTTGTCAGAGACCGCGCAGTCTTCTGATTTTCGCTCTCATAGGGCACCGCAGCCGACGCGCGCAATACGAGTGAGCCAATTACACGGCGCCGAAATTGCCTTGTGAGAGACCGCGCAGTCTTGGGATTTTCGCTCTCATTGGGCATCGCAGCCAAAGCGCGCGATACGAGTGAGCCAATTAAACGGCGCCGAAATTGCCTTGTCAGAGACCGCGCAGTCTTGGGATTTTCGCTCTCATTGGGCATCGCAGCCAAAGCGCGCGATACGAGTGAGCCAATTAGACGGCGCCGAAATTGCCTTGTCAGAGACCGCGCAGTCTTGGGATTTTCGCTCTCATTGGGCATCGCAGCCAAAGCGCGCGATACGAGTGAGCCAATTAGACGGCGCCGAAATTGCCTTGTCAGCAGTCTTGGGTAGTAACGCGTTACTAGTAACGCGTTACTGTAATTTCGTTACTTTTTTGGTAACTTGTAACTGTAACGAGTTACTTTTTTAAAATGTAACTTGTAACTGTAGTTCTATTACTTTTTCTGAGGTAACGATGAAAGTAACGACGTTACTTTTGTCGTTACTTTCCGGTTTTTTTATGAATAATATATCACTGAACGAGTACGATTTAGACATTCTTTTTGCTTTCCAAATTGTCTGTTTCGATATTTCGAGTGTCAAGTTTTTTTACACAAACTTGTGAGTACGCTCTTTCTCGCCACTCACGACCCGAATATAGCCACGCTAGATTTGGTTAAAAAACAATGTAGTTATCTTTAGCACGCGCTTATACTTTGTGAGTGAACACTTACATCTTGGTATCTTGAAGAACTATCTCTTTTGCGGTTTTTCTTTTTTCTGCGCAAACGCTTTTTAATCGGGTGAATAAAACATGAACCTCCAATACACGCGGAGGGCAGTGCGAATGTTTCGTATTTTGATTAGCGCCACCACTCCGCACTGCGCATGTTTCGTATTTTGATTTGCGCCACTACTCCGGTGTAGTGTCAACAGTCGAGGCAAAATTTACTGCTGTTTGCGCGAAGTTTGTTTCTGGCTTGCCGGGTACGAACTGAAATATGTCCAGGGACTCTATGAACCCAGCGCAACCGTCAACGAGCCAGGAATGTGCTAGTGCTACCAAGGATATGAATGAAGATAAGAACAAAGAAGAACTACCATGGCCGGCGTACAGAGAGTATTTTGCTGTGGTGGAGGTGGTTACTAACAACGTGACCGCAGAAAAAGGCACTTTGTTGCCTCAACACCTACTCGGCAATCAAAAACCTGTCCCGGCTAAACAACACAGCAGTCCCATGCAGCGCGTTAGACGAGCGCCTGTTCAGCAAGGGCAGGGACGTGTTCGTCATCAAACAAGGGAAACTTTCACACTAATTTCGAGAAGCAGCTGCTGCAAAGTTACAATATGAAGTAGAAAGCAGTTTTTAATTGCATGCAAATAAACTTGGTGAAAAGCGTTTTCTAGTTTTTCCTAATTTTTTGTGTTATAAAAAGTAATTGAAAAGTAACGTCGTTACTTTTCAAAAGTAACTGTAACTGTAACGAGTTACTTTTTTGTTACGGTAACTGTAACGGTAACTTCACTACTTTTTTCAGAAAGTAACTGTAACTGTAACGAATTACTTTTTAAAAGTAACTTACCCAAGACTGCTTGTCAGAGACCGCGCAGTCTTGGGATTTTCGCTCTCATTGGGCATCGCAGCCAAAGCGCGCGATACGAGTGAGCCAATTAGACGGCGCCGAAATTGTCTTGTCAGAGATCGCGCAGTCTCCGGATTTTCGCTCTCATAGGGCACCGCAGCCGACGCGCGCGATACGAGTGAGCCAATTAGACGGCGCCGAAATTGCCTTGTCAGAGACCGCGCAGTCTTGGGATTTTCGCTCTCATTGGGCATCGCAGCCAAAGCGCGCGATACGAGTGAGCCAATTAGACGGCGCCGAAATTGCCTTGTGAGAGATCGCGCAGTCTTGGGATTTTCGCTCTCATTGGGCATCGCAGCCAAAGCGCGCGATACGAGTGAGCCAATTAGACGGCGCCGAAATTGCCTTGTCAGACCCGCGCAGTTTTGGGATTTTCGCTCTCATTGGGCATCGCAGCCAAAGCGCGCGATACGAGTGAGCCAATTAGACGGCGCCGAAATTGTCTTGTCAGAGATCGCGCAGTCTCCGGATTTTCGCTCTCATAGGGCACCGCAGCCGACGCGCGCGATGCGAGTGAGCCAATTAGACGGCGCCGAAATTGCCTTGTCAGAGACCGCGCAGTCTTGGGATTTTCGCTCTCATTGGGCATCGCAGCCAAAGCGCGCGATACGAGTGAGCCAATTAGACGGCGCCGAAATTGCCTTGTCAGAGACCGCGCAGTCTTGGGATTTTCGCTCTCATTGGGCATCGCAGCCAAAGCGCGCGATACGAGTGAGCCAATTAGACGGCGCCGAAATTGCCTTGTCAGAGACCGCGCATTCTTGGGATTTTCGCTCTCATTGGGCATCGCAGCCAAAGCGCGCGATACGAGTGAGCCAATTAGACGGCGCCGAAATTGTCTTGTCACAGATCGCGCAGTCTCCGGATTTTCGCTCTCATAGGGCACCGCAGCCAAAGCGCGCGATACGAGTGAGCCAATTAGACGGCGCCGAAATTGTCTTGTCAGAGATCGCGCAGTCTCCGGATTTTCGCTCTCATAGGGCACCGCAGCCGACGCGCGCGATACGAGTGAGCCAATTAAACGGCGCCGAAATTGTCTTGTGAGAGACCGCGCAGTCTTGGGATTTTCGCTCTCATAGGGCACCGCAGCCAAAGCGCGCGATACGAGTGAGCCAATTAGACGGCGCCGAAATTGTCTTGTCAGAGATCGCGCAGTCTCCGGATTTTCGCTCTCATTGGGCATCGCAGCCAAAGCGCGCGATACGAGTGAGCCAATTAGACGGCGCCGAAATTTCCTTGTCAGACCCGCGCAGTTTTGGGATTTTCGCTCTCATAGGGCACCGCAGCCGACGCGCGCGATACGAGTGAGCCAATTAAACGGCGCCGAAATTGTCTTGTGAGAGACCGCGCAGTCTTGGGATTTTCGCTCTCATAGGGCACCGCAGCCGACGCGCGCGATACGAGTGAGCCAACTAGACGGCGCCGAAATTGCCTTGACAGAGACCGCGCAATCTTGGGATTTTCGCTCTCATTGGGCATCGCAGCCAAAGCGCGCGATACGAGTGAGCCAATTAGACGGCGCCGAAATTGCGTTGTCAGAGACCGCGCAGTCTTGGGATTTTCGCTCTCATAGGGCACCGCAGCCAAAGCGCGAGATACGAGTGAGCCAATTAGACGGCGCCGAAATTGTCTTGTCAGAGACCGCGCAGTCTTGGGATTTTCGCTCTCATAGGGCACCGCAGCCGACGCGCGCGATACGAGTGAGCCAATTAGACGGCGCCGAAATTGCCTTGTGAGAGACCGCGCAGTCTTGGGATTTTCGCTCTCATTGGGCATCGCAGCCAAAGCGCGCGATACGAGTGAGCCAATTAGACGGCGCCGAAATTGCCTTGTCACTGACAAGGCAATTTCGGCGCCGTCTAATTGGCTCACTCGTATCGCGCGCTTTGGCTGCGATGCCCAATGAGAGCGAAAATCCCAAGACTGCGCGGTCTCTGACAAGTTGTCAGAGACCGCGCAGTGTTGGGATTTTCGCTCTCATTGGGCATCGCAGCCAAAGCGCGCGATACGAGTGAGCCAATTAGACGGCGCCGAAATTGTCTTGTCAGAGATCGCGCAGTCTCCGGATTTTCGCTCTCATAGGGCACCGCAGCCGACGCGCGCGATACGAGTGAGCCAATTAGACGGCGCCGAAATTGCCTTGTCAGAGACCGCGCAGTCTTGGGATTTTCGCTCTCATTGGGCATCGCAGCCAAAGCGCGCGATACGAGTGAGCCAATTAGACGGCGCCGAAATTGTCTTGTCACAGATCGCGCAGTCTCCGGATTTTCGCTCTCATAGGGCACCGCAGCCAAAGAGCGCGATACGAGTGAGCCAATTAGACGGCGCCGAAATTGTCTTGTCAGAGATCGCGCAGTCTCCGGATTTTCGCTCTCATTGGGCATCGCAGCCAAAGCGCGCGATACGAGTGAGCCAATTAGACGGCGCCGAAATTTCCTTGTCAGACCCGCGCAGTTTTGGGATTTTCGCTCTCATAGGACACCGCAGCCGACGCGCGCGATACGAGTGAGCCAATTAAACGGCGCCGAAATTGTCTTGTGAGAGACCGCGCAGTCTTGGGATTTTCGCTCTCATAGGGCACCGCAGCCGACGCGCGCGATACGAGTGAGCCAATTAAACGGCGCCGAAATTGTCTTGTGAGAGACCGCGCAGTCTTGGGATTTTCGCTCTCATAGGGCACCGCAGCCGACGCGCGCGATACGAGTGAGCCAACTAGACGGCGCCGAAATTGCCTTGACAGAGACCGCGCAATCTTGGGATTTTCGCTCTCATTGGGCATCGCAGCCAAAGCGCGCGATACGAGTGAGCCAATTAAACGGCGCCGAAATTGTCTTGTGAGAGACCGCGCAGTCTTGGGATTTTCGCTCTCATAGGGCACCGCAGCCGACGCGCGAGATACGAGTGAGCCAATTAGACGGCGCCGAAATTGTCTTGTCAGAGATCGCGCAGTCTCCGGATTTTCGCTCTCATAGGGCACCGCAGCCGACGCGCGCGATACGAGTGAGCCAATTAGACGGCGCCGAAATTGCCTTGTCAGAGACCGCGCAGTCTTGGGATTTTCGCTCTCATTGGGCATCGCAGCCAAAGCGCGCGATACGAGTGAGCCAATTAGACGGCGCCGAAATTGCCTTGTGAGAGATCGCGCAGTCTTGGGATTTTCGCTCTCATTGGGCATCGCAGCCAAAGCGCGCGATACGAGTGAGCCAATTAGACGGCGCCGAAATTGCCTTGTCAGAGACCGCGCAGTCTTGGGATTTTCGCTCTCATTGGGCATCGCAGCCAAAGCGCGCGATACGAGTGAGCCAATTAGACGGCGCCGAAATTGTCTTGTCAGAGATCGCGCAGTCTCCGGATTTTCGCTCTCATAGGGCACCGCAGCCGACGCGCGCGATGCGAGTGAGCCAATTAGACGGCGCCGAAATTGCCTTGTCAGAGACCGCGCAGTTTTGGGATTTTCGCTCTCATTGGGCATCGCAGCCAAAGCGCGCGATACGAGTGAGCCAATCAGACGGCGCCGAAATTGCCTTGTCAGAGACCGCGCAGTCTTGGGATTTTCGCTCTCATTGGGCATCGCAGCCAAAGCGCGCGATACGAGTGAGCCAATTAGACGGCGCCGAAATTGCCTTGTCAGAGACCGCGCAGTCTTGGGATTTTCGCTCTCATTGGGCATCGCAGCCAAAGCGCGCGATACGAGTGAGCCAATTAGACGGCGCCGAAATTGTCTTGTCAGAGATCGCGCAGTCTCCGGATTTTCGCTCTCATAGGGCACCGCAGCCAAAGCGCGCGATACGAGTGAGCCAATTAGACGGCGCCGAAATTGTCTTGTCAGAGATCGCGCAGTCTCCGGATTTTCGCTCTCATAGGGCACCGCAGCCGACGCGCGCGATACGAGTGAGCCAATTAAACGGCGCCGAAATTGTCTTGTGAGAGACCGCGCAGTCTTGGGATTTTCGCTCTCATAGGGCACCGCAGCCAAAGCGCGCGATACGAGTGAGCCAATTAGACGGCGCCGAAATGGTCTTGTCAGAGATCGCGCAGTCTACGGATTTTCGCTCTCATAGGGCACCGCAGCCGACGCGCGCGATACGAGTGAACCAATTAGACGGCGCCGAAATTGCCTTGTCAGAGACCGCGCAGTCTTGGGATTTTCGCTCTCATTGGGCATCGCAGCCAAAGCGCGCGATACGAGTGAGCCAATTAGACGGCGCCGAAATTGTCTTGTCAGAGATCGCGCAGTCTCCGGATTTTCGCTCTCATAGGGCACCGCAGCCGACGCGCGCGATACGAGTGAGCCAATAAGACGGCGCCGAAATTGCCTTGTCAGAGACCGCGCAGTCTTGGGATTTTCGCTCTCATTGGGCATCGCAGCCAAAGCGCGCGATACGAGTGAGCCAATTAGACGGCGCCGAAATTGTCTTGTCAGAGATCGCGCAGTCTCCGGATTTTCGCTCTCATAGGGCACCGCAGCCGACGCGCGCGATACGAGTGAGCCAATTAGACGGCGCCGAAATTGCCTTGTCAGACCCGCGCAGTTTTGGGATTTTCGCTCTCATAGGGCACCGCAGCCGACGCGCGCGATACGAGTGAGCCAATTAAACGGCGCCGAAATTGTCTTGTGAGAGACCGCGCAGTCTTGGGATTTTCGCTCTCATAGGGCACCGCAGCCGACGCGCGCGATACGAGTGAGCCAACTAGACGGCGCCGAAATTGCCTTGTCAGAGACCGCGCAGTCTTGGGATTTTCGCTCTCATTGGGCATCGCAGCCAAAGCGCGCGATACGAGTGAGCCAATTAGACGGCGCCGAAATTGTCTTGTCAGAGATCGCGCAGTCTCCGGATTTTCGCTCTCATAGGGCACCGCAGCCGACGCGCGCGATACGAGTGAGCCAATTAGACGGCGCCGAAATTGCCTTGTCAGACCCGCGCAGTTTTGGGATTTTCGCTCTCATAGGGCACCGCAGCCGACGCGCGCGATACGAGTGAGCCAATTAAACGGCGCTGAAATTGTCTTGTGAGAGACCGCGCAGTCTTGGGATTTTCGCTCTCATAGGGCACCGCAGCCGACGCGCGCGATACGAGTGAGCCAATTAAACGGCGCCGAAATTGTCTTGTGAGAGACCGCGCAGTCTTGGGATTTTCGCTCTCATAGGGCACCGCAGCCGACGCGCGCGATACGAGTGAGCCAATAAGACGGCGCCGAAATTGCCTTGTCAGAGACCGCGCAGTCTTGGGATTTTCGCTCTCATTGGGCATCGCAGCCAAAGCGCGCGATACGAGTGAGCCAATTAGACGGCGCCGAAATTGTCTTGTCAGAGATCGCGCAGTCTCCGGATTTTCGCTCTCATAGGGCACCGCAGCCGACGCGCGCGATACGAGTGAGCCAATTAGACGGCGCCGAAATTGCCTTGTCAGACCCGCGTAGTTTTGGGATTTTCGCTCTCATAGGGCACCGCAGCCGACGCGCGCGATACGAGTGAGCCAATTAAACGGCGCCGAAATTGTCTTGTGAGAGACCGCGCAGTCTTGGGATTTTCGCTCTCATAGGGCACCGCAGCCGACGCGCGCGATACGAGTGAGCCAACTAGACGGCGCCGAAATTGCCTTGTCAGAGACCGCGCAGTCTTGGGATTTTCTTTCTCATTGGGCATTGCAGCCAAAGCGCGCGATACGAGTGAGCCAATTAGACGGCGCCGAAATTGCGTTGTCAGAGACCGCGCAGTCTTGGGATTTTCGCTCTCATAGGGCACCGCAGCCAAAGCGCGCGATACGAGTGAGCCAATTAGACGGCGCCGAAATTGCCTTGTCAGAGACCGCGCAGTCTTGGGATTTTCGCTCTAATAGGGAACCGCAGCCGACGCGCGCGATACGAGTGAGCCAATTAGACGGCGCCGAAATTGCCTTGTGAGAGACCGCGCAGTCTTGGGATTTTCGCTCTCATTGGGCATCGCAGCCAAAGCGCGCGATACGAGTGAGCCTATTAGACGGCGCCGAAATTGCCTTGTCAGAGACCGCGCAGTCTTGGGATTTTCGCTCTCATTGGGCATCGCAGCCAAAGCGCGCGATACGAGTGAGCCAACTAGACGGCGCCGAAATTGCCTTGTCAGAGACCGCGCAGTCTTGGGATTTTCGCTCTCATAGGGCACCGCAGCCAAAGCGCGCGATACGAGTGAGCCAATTAGACGGCGCCGAAATTGTCTTGTCAGAGACCGCGCAGTCTTGGGATTTTCGCTCTCATTGGGCACCGCAGCCGACGCGCGCGATACGAGTGAGCCAATTAGACGGCGCCGAAATTGCCTTGTGAGAGACCGCACAGTCTTGGGATTTTCGCTCTCATAGGGCACCGCAGCCGACGCGCGCGATACGAGTGAGCCAATGAGACGGCGCCGAAATTGCCTTGTGAGAGATCGCGCAGTCTTGGGATTTTCGCTCTCATAGGGCACCGCAGCCGACGAGGGCGATACGAGTGAGCCAATTAAACGGCGCCGAAATTGCCTTGTGAGAGACCGCGCAGTCTTGGGATTTTCGCTCTCATTGGGCATCGCAGCCAAAGCGCGCGATACGAGTGAGCCAATTAGACGGCGCCGAAATTGCGTTGTCAGAGACCGCGCAGTCTTGGGATTTTCGCTCTCATTGGGCATCGCAGCCAAAGCGCGCGATACGAGTGAGCCAATTAGACGGCGCCGAAATTGTCTTGTCAGAGACCGCGCAGTCTTGGGATTTTCGCTCTCATAGGGCACCGCAGCCAAAGCGCGCGATACGAGTGAGCCAATTAGACGGCGCCGAAATTGCCTTGTCAGAGACCGCGCAGTCTTGGGATTTTCGCTCTCATAGGGCACCGCAGCCAAAGCGCGCGATACGAGTGAGCCAATTAGACGGCGCCGAAATTGTCTTGTCAGAGACCGCGCAGTCTTGGGATTTTCGCTCTCATTGGGCACCGCAGCCGACGCGCGCGATACGAGTGAGCCAATTAGACGGCGCCGAAATTGCCTTGTGAGAGACCGCACAGTCTTGGGATTTTCGCTCTCATAGGGCACCGCAGCCGACGCGCGCGATACGAGTGAGCCAATGAGACGGCGCCGAAATTGCCTTGTGAGAGATCGCGCAGTCTTGGGATTTTCGCTCTCATAGGGCACCGCAGCCGACGAGGGCGATACGAGTGAGCCAATTAAACGGCGCCGAAATTGCCTTGTGAGAGACCGCGCAGTCTTGGGATTTTCGCTCTCATTGGGCATCGCAGCCAAAGCGCGCGATACGAGTGAGCCAATTAGACGGCGCCGAAATTGCGTTGTCAGAGACCGCGCAGTCTTGGGATTTTCGCTCTCATTGGGCATCGCAGCCAAAGCGCGCGATACGAGTGAGCCAATTAGACGGCGCCGAAATTGTCTTGTCAGAGACCGCGCAGTCTTGGGATTTTCGCTCTCATTGGGCATCGCAGCCAAAGCGCGCGATACGAGTGAGCCAATTAGACGGCGCCGAAATTGCCTTGTGAGAGACCGCACAGTCTTGGGATTTTCGCTCTCATAGGGCACCGCAGCCGACGCGCGCGATACGAGTGAGCCAATGAGACGGCGCCGAAATTGCCTTGTGAGAGATCGCGCAGTCTTGGGATTTTCGCTCTCATAGGGCACCGCAGCCGACGAGGGCGATACGAGTGAGCCAATTAAACGGCGCCGAAATTGCCTTGTGAGAGACCGCGCAGTCTTGGGATTTTCGCTCTCATTGGGCATCGCAGCCAAAGCGCGCGATACGAGTGAGCCAATTAGACGGCGCCGAAATTGCGTTGTCAGAGACCGCGCAGTCTTGGGATTTTCGCTCTCATTGGGCATCGCAGCCAAAGCGCGCGATACGAGTGAGCCAATTAGACGGCGCCGAAATTGTCTTGTCAGAGACCGCGCAGTCTTGGGATTTTCGCTCTCATAGGGCACCGCAGCCGACGCGCGCGATACGAGTGAGCCAATTAGACGGCGCCGAAATTGCCTTGTCAGAGACCGCGCAGTCTTGCGATTTTCGCTCTCATTGGGCATCGCAGCCAAAGCGCGCGATACGAGTGAGCCAATTAGACGGCGCCGAAATTGCGTTGTCAGAGACCGCGCAGTCTTGGGATTTTCGCTCTCATAGGGCACCGCAGCCAAAGCGCGCGATACGAGTGAGCCAATTAGACGGCGCCGAAATTGTCTTGTCAGAGACCGCGCAGTCTTGGGATTTTCGCTCTCATAGGGCACCGCAGCCGACGCGCGCAATACGAGTGAGCCAATTACACGGCGCCGAAATTGCCTTGTGAGAGACCGCGCAGTCTTGGGATTTTCGCTCTCATTGGGCATCGCAGCCAAAGCGCGCGATACGAGTGAGCCAAAAAAACGGCGCCGAAATTGCCTTGTCAGAGACCACGCAGTCTTGGGATTTTCGCTCTCATTGGGCATCGCAGCCAAAGCGCGCGATACGAGTGAGCCAATTAGACGGCGCCGAAATTGCCTTGTCAGAGACCGCGCAGTCTTGGGATTTTCGCTCTCATTGGGCATCGCAGCCAAAGCGCGCGATACCAGTGAGCCAATTAGACGGCGCCGAAATTGCCTTGTTGTCAGAGACCGCGCAGTCTTGGGATTTTCGCTCTCATTGGGCATCGCAGCCAAAGCGCGCGATACGAGTGAGCCAATTAGACGGCGCCGAAATTGCCTTGTGAGAGATCGCGCAGTCTTGGGATTTTCGCTCTCATAGGGCACCGCAGCCGACGAGGGCGATACGAGTGAGCCAATTAGACGGCGCCGAAAATGCCTTGTCAGACCCGCGCAGTTTTGGGATTTTCGCTTTCATAGGGCACCGCAGCCGACGCGCGCAATACGAGTGAGCCAATTACACGGCGCCGAAATTGCCTTGTGAGAGACCGCGCAGTCTTGGGATTTTCGCTCTCATTGGGCATCGCAGCCAAAGCGCGCGATACGAGTGAGCCAAATAAACGGCGCCGAAATTGCCTTGTCAGAGACCGCGCAGTCTTGGGATTTTTGCTCTCATTGGGCATCGCAGCCAAAGCGCGCGATACGAGTGAGCCAATTAGACGGCGCCAAATTGCCTTGTCAGAGACCGCGCAGTCTTGGGATTTTCGCTCTCATTGGGCATCGCAGCCAAAGCGCGCGATACGAGTGAGCCAATTAGACGGCGCCGAAATTGCCTTGTTGTCAGAGACCGCGCAGTCTTGGGATTTTCACTCTCATTGGGCATCGCAGCCAAAGCGCGCGATACGAGTGAGCCAATTAGACGGCGCCGAAATTGCCTTGTGAGAGATCGCGCAGTCTTGGGATTTTCGCTCTCATAGGGCACCGCAGCCGACGAGGGCGATACGAGTGAGCCAATTAGACGGCGCCGAAAATGCCTTGTCAGACCCGCGCAGTTTTGGGATTTTCGCTTTCATAGGGCACCGCAGCCGACGCGCGCAATACGAGTGAGCCAATTAAACGGCGCCGAAATTGTCTTGTGAGAGACCGCGCAGTCTTGGGATTTTCGCTCTCATAGGGCACCGCAGCCGACGCGCGCGATACGAGTGAGCCAATTAGACGGCGCCGAAATTGCCTTGTCAGAGACCGCGCAGTTTTGGGATTTTCGCTCTCATAGGGCACCGCAGCCGACGCGCGCTATACGAGTGAGCCAATTAGACGGCGCCGAAATTGCCTTGTCAGAGACCGCGCAGTCTTGGGATTTTCGCTCTCATTGGGCATTGCAGCCGACGCGCGCGATACGAGTGAGCCAATTAGACGGCGCCGAAATTGCGTTGTCAGAGACCGCGCAGTCTTGGGATTTTCGCTCTCATAGGGCACCGCAGCCAAAGCGCGCGATACGAGTGAGCCAATTAGACGGCGCCGAAATTGCCTTGTCAGAGACCGCGCAGTCTTGGGATTTTCGCTCTAATAGGGAACCGCAGCCGACGCGCGCGATACGAGTGAGCCAATTAGACGGCGCCGAAATTGCCTTGTGAGAGACCGCGCAGTCTTGGGATTTTCGCTCTCATTGGGCATCGCAGCCAAAGCGCGCGATACGAGTGAGCCAATTAGACGGCGCCGAAATTGCCTTGTCAGAGACCGCGCAGTCTTGGGATTTTCGCTCTCATTGGGCATCGCAGCCAAAGCGCGCGATACGAGTGAGCCAACTAGACGGCGCCGAAATTGCCTTGTCAGAGACCGCGCAGTCTTGGGATTTTCGCTCTCATAGGGCACCGCAGCCAAAGCGCGCGATACGAGTGAGCCAATTAGACGGCGCCGAAATTGCGTTGTCAGAGACCGCGCAGTCTTGGGATTTTCGCTCTCATAGGGCACCGCAGCCAAAGCGCGCGATACGAGTGAGCCAATTAAACGGCGCCGAAATTGTCTTGTGAGAGACCGCGCAGTCTTGGGATTTTCGCTCTCATAGGGCACCGCAGCCGACGCGCGCGATACGAGTGAGCCAATTAGACGGCGCCGAAATTGCCTTGTCAGAGACCGCGCAGTTTTGGGATTTTCGCTCTCATAGGGCACCGCAGCCGACGCGCGCTATACGAGTGAGCCAATTAGACGGCGCCGAAATTGCCTTGTCAGAGACCGCGCAGTCTTGGGATTTTCGCTCTCATTGGGCACCGCAGCCGACGCGCGCGATACGAGTGAGCCAATTAGACGGCGCCGAAATTGCCTTGTGAGAGACCGCACAGTCTTGGGATTTTCGCTCTCATAGGGCACCGCAGCCGACGCGCGCGATACGAGTGAGCCAATTAGACGGCGCCGAAATTGCCTTGTGAGAGATCGCGCAGTCTTGGGATTTTCGCTCTCATAGGGCACCGCAGCCGACGAGGGCGATACGAGTGAGCCAATTAGACGGCGCCGAAATTGCCTTGTCAGACCCGCGCAGTTTTGGGATTTTCGCTCTCATAGGGCACCGCAGCCGACGCGCGCGATACGAGTGAGCCAATTAAACGGCGCCGAAATTGTCTTGTGAGAGACCGCGCAGTCTTGGGATTTTCGCTCTCATAGGGCACCGCAGCCGACGCGCGCGATACGAGTGAGCCAATTAGACGGCGCCGAAATTGCCTTGTCAGAGACCGCGCAGTCTTGCGATTTTCGCTCTCATTGGGCATCGCAGCCAAAGCGCGCGATACGAGTGAGCCAATTAGACGGCGCCGAAATTGCGTTGTCAGAGACCGCGCAGTCTTGGGATTTTCGCTCTCATAGGGCACCGCAGCCAAAGCGCGCGATACGAGTGAGCCAATTAGACGGCGCCGAAATTGTCTTGTCAGAGACCGCGCAGTCTTGGGATTTTCGCTCTCATAGGGCACCGCAGCCGACGCGCGCAATACGAGTGAGCCAATTACACGGCGCCGAAATTGCCTTGTGAGAGACCGCGCAGTCTTGGGATTTTCGCTCTCATTGGGCATCGCAGCCAAAGCGCGCGATACGAGTGAGCCAAAAAAACGGCGCCGAAATTGCCTTGTCAGAGACCGCGCAGTCTTGGGATTTTCGCTCTCATTGGGCATCGCAGCCAAAGCGCGCGATACGAGTGAGCCAATTAGACGGCGCCGAAATTGCCTTGTTGTCAGAGACCGCGCAGTCTTGGGATTTTCGCTCTCATTGGGCATCGCAGCCAAAGCGCGCGATACGAGTGAGCCAATTAGACGGCGCCGAAATTGCCTTGTGAGAGATCGCGCAGTCTTGGGATTTTCGCTCTCATAGGGCACCGCAGCCGACGAGGGCGATACGAGTGAGCCAATTAGACGGCGCCGAAAATGCCTTGTCAGACCCGCGCAGTTTTGGGATTTTCGCTTTCATAGGGCACCGCAGCCGACGCGCGCAATACGAGTGAGCCAATTACACGGCGCCGAAATTGCCTTGTGAGAGACCGCGCAGTCTTGGGATTTTCGCTCTCATTGGGCATCGCAGCCAAAGCGCGCGATACGAGTGAGCCAAATAAACGGCGCCGAAATTGCCTTGTCAGAGACCGCGCAGTCTTGGGATTTTTGCTCTCATTGGGCATCGCAGCCAAAGCGCGCGATACGAGTGAGCCAATTAGACGGCGCCGAAATTGCCTTGTCAGAGACCGCGCAGTCTTGGGATTTTCGCTCTCATTGGGCATCGCAGCCAAAGCGCGCGATACGAGTGAGCCAATTAGACGGCGCCGAAATTGCCTTGTTGTCAGAGACCGCGCAGTCTTGGGATTTTCGCTCTCATTGGGCATCGCAGCCAAAGCGCGCGATACGAGTGAGCCAATTAGACGGCGCCGAAATTGCCTTGTGAGAGATCGCGCAGTCTTGGGATTTTCGCTCTCATAGGGCACCGCAGCCGACGAGGGCGATACGAGTGAGCCAATTAGACGGCGCCGAAAATGCCTTGTCAGACCCGCGCAGTTTTGGGATTTTCGCTTTCATAGGGCACCGCAGCCGACGCGCGCAATACGAGTGAGCCAATTAAACGGCGCCGAAATTGTCTTGTGAGAGACCGCGCAGTCTTGGGATTTTCGCTCTCATAGGGCACCGCAGCCGACGCGCGCGATACGAGTGAGCCAATTAGACGGCGCCGAAATTGCCTTGTCAGAGACCGCGCAGTTTTGGGATTTTCGCTCTCATAGGGCACCGCAGCCGACGCGCGCTATACGAGTGAGCCAATTAGACGGCGCCGAAATTGCCTTGTCAGAGACCGCGCAGTCTTGGGATTTTCGCTCTCATTGGGCACCGCAGCCAAAGCGCGCGATACGAGTGAGCCAATTAGACGGCGCCGAAATTGCCTTGTCAGAGACCGCGCAGTCTTGGGATTTTCGCTCTAATAGGGAACCGCAGCCGACGCGCGCGATACGAGTGAGCCAACTAGACGGCGCCGAAATTGCCTTGTCAGAGACCGCGCAGTCTTGGGATTTTCGCTCTCATAGGGCACCGCAGCCAAAGCGCGCGATACGAGTGAGCCAATTAGACGGCGCCGAAATTGCGTTGTCAGAGACCGCGCAGTCTTGGGATTTTCGCTCTCATAGGGCACCGCAGCCAAAGCGCGCGATACGAGTGAGCCAATTAAACGGCGCCGAAATTGTCTTGTGAGAGACCGCGCAGTCTTGGGATTTTCGCTCTCATAGGGCACCGCAGCCGACGCGCGCGATACGAGTGAGCCAATTAGACGGCGCCGAAATTGCCTTGTCAGAGACCGCGCAGTTTTGGGATTTTCGCTCTCATAGGGCACCGCAGCCGACGCGCGCTATACGAGTGAGCCAATTAGACGGCGCCGAAATTGCCTTGTCAGAGACCGCGCAGTCTTGGGATTTTCGCTCTCATTGGGCACCGCAGCCGACGCGCGCGATACGAGTGAGCCAATTAGACGGCGCCGAAATTGCCTTGTGAGAGACCGCACAGTCTTGGGATTTTCGCTCTCATAGGGCACCGCAGCCGACGCGCGCGATACGAGTGAGCCAATTAGACGGCGCCGAAATTGCCTTGTGAGAGATCGCGCAGTCTTGGGATTTTCGCTCTCATAGGGCACCGCAGCCGACGAGGGCGATACGAGTGAGCCAATTAGACGGCGCCGAAATTGCCTTGTCAGACCCGCGCAGTTTTGGGATTTTCGCTCTCATAGGGCACCGCAGCCGACGCGCGCGATACGAGTGAGCCAATTAAACGGCGCCGAAATTGTCTTGTGAGAGACCGCGCAGTCTTGGGATTTTCGCTCTCATAGGGCACCGCAGCCGACGCGCGCGATACGAGTGAGCCAATTAGACGGCGCCGAAATTGCCTTGTCAGAGACCGCGCAGTCTTGCGATTTTCGCTCTCATTGGGCATCGCAGCCAAAGCGCGCGATACGAGTGAGCCAATTAGACGGCGCCGAAATTGCGTTGTCAGAGACCGCGCAGTCTTGGGATTTTCGCTCTCATAGGGCACCGCAGCCAAAGCGCGCGATACGAGTGAGCCAATTAGACGGCGCCGAAATTGTCTTGTCAGAGACCGCGCAGTCTTGGGATTTTCGCTCTCATAGGGCACCGCAGCCGACGCGCGCAATACGAGTGAGCCAATTACACGGCGCCGAAATTGCCTTGTGAGAGACCGCGCAGTCTTGGGATTTTCGCTCTCATTGGGCATCGCAGCCAAAGCGCGCGATACGAGTGAGCCAAAAAAACGGCGCCGAAATTGCCTTGTCAGAGACCGCGCAGTCTTGGGATTTTCGCTCTCATTGGGCATCGCAGCCAAAGCGCGCGATACGAGTGAGCCAATTAGACGGCGCCGAAATTGCCTTGTTGTCAGAGACCGCGCAGTCTTGGGATTTTCGCTCTCATTGGGCATCGCAGCCAAAGCGCGCGATACGAGTGAGCCAATTAGACGGCGCCGAAATTGCCTTGTGAGAGATCGCGCAGTCTTGGGATTTTCGCTCTCATAGGGCACCGCAGCCGACGAGGGCGATACGAGTGAGCCAATTAGACGGCGCCGAAAATGCCTTGTCAGACCCGCGCAGTTTTGGGATTTTCGCTTTCATAGGGCACCGCAGCCGACGCGCGCAATACGAGTGAGCCAATTACACGGCGCCGAAATTGCCTTGTGAGAGACCGCGCAGTCTTGGGATTTTCGCTCTCATTGGGCATCGCAGCCAAAGCGCGCGATACGAGTGAGCCAAATAAACGGCGCCGAAATTGCCTTGTCAGAGACCGCGCAGTCTTGGGATTTTTGCTCTCATTGGGCATCGCAGCCAAAGCGCGCGATACGAGTGAGCCAATTAGACGGCGCCGAAATTGCCTTGTCAGAGACCGCGCAGTCTTGGGATTTTCGCTCTCATTGGGCATCGCAGCCAAAGCGCGCGATACGAGTGAGCCAATTAGACGGCGCCGAAATTGCCTTGTTGTCAGAGACCGCGCAGTCTTGGGATTTTCGCTCTCATTGGGCATCGCAGCCAAAGCGCGCGATACGAGTGAGCCAATTAGACGGCGCCGAAATTGCCTTGTGAGAGATCGCGCAGTCTTGGGATTTTCGCTCTCATAGGGCACCGCAGCCGACGAGGGCGATACGAGTGAGCCAATTAGACGGCGCCGAAAATGCCTTGTCAGACCCGCGCAGTTTTGGGATTTTCGCTTTCATAGGGCACCGCAGCCGACGCGCGCAATACGAGTGAGCCAATTAAACGGCGCCGAAATTGTCTTGTGAGAGACCGCGCAGTCTTGGGATTTTCGCTCTCATAGGGCACCGCAGCCGACGCGCGCGATACGAGTGAGCCAATTAGACGGCGCCGAAATTGCCTTGTCAGAGACCGCGCAGTTTTGGGATTTTCGCTCTCATAGGGCACCGCAGCCGACGCGCGCTATACGAGTGAGCCAATTAGACGGCGCCGAAATTGCCTTGTCAGAGACCGCGCAGTCTTGGGATTTTCGCTCTCATTGGGCATTGCAGCCGACGCGCGCGATACGAGTGAGCCAATTAGACGGCGCCGAAATTGCGTTGTCAGAGACCGCGCAGTCTTGGGATTTTCGCTCTCATAGGGCACCGCAGCCAAAGCGCGCGATACGAGTGAGCCAATTAGACGGCGCCGAAATTGCCTTGTCAGAGACCGCGCAGTCTTGGGATTTTCGCTCTAATAGGGAACCGCAGCCGACGCGCGCGATACGAGTGAGCCAATTAGACGGCGCCGAAATTGCCTTGTGAGAGACCGCGCAGTCTTGGGATTTTCGCTCTCATTGGGCATCGCAGCCAAAGCGCGCGATACGAGTGAGCCAATTAGACGGCGCCGAAATTGCCTTGTCAGAGACCGCGCAGTCTTGGGATTTTCGCTCTCATTGGGCATCGCAGCCAAAGCGCGCGATACGAGTGAGCCAACTAGACGGCGCCGAAATTGCCTTGTCAGAGACCGCGCAGTCTTGGGATTTTCGCTCTCATAGGGCACCGCAGCCAAAGCGCGCGATACGAGTGAGCCAATTAGACGGCGCCGAAATTGTCTTGTCAGAGACCGCGCAGTCTTGGGATTTTCGCTCTCATTGGGCACCGCAGCCGACGCGCGCGATACGAGTGAGCCAATTAGACGGCGCCGAAATTGCCTTGTGAGAGACCGCACAGTCTTGGGATTTTCGCTCTCATAGGGCACCGCAGCCGACGCGCGCGATACGAGTGAGCCAATTAGACGGCGCCGAAATTGCCTTGTGAGAGATCGCGCAGTCTTGGGATTTTCGCTCTCATAGGGCACCGCAGCCGACGAGGGCGATACGAGTGAGCCAATTAGACGGCGCCGAAATTGCCTTGTCAGACCCGCGCAGTTTTGGGATTTTCGCTCTCATAGGGCACCGCAGCCGACGCGCGCGATACGAGTGAGCCAATTAAACGGCGCCGAAATTGCCTTGTGAGAGACCGCGCAGTCTTGGGATTTTCGCTCTCATAGGGCACCGCAGCCGACGCGCGCGATACGAGTGAGCCAATTAGACGGCGCCGAAATTGCCTTGTCAGAGACCGCGCAGTCTTGCGATTTTCGCTCTCATTGGGCATCGCAGCCAAAGCGCGCGATACGAGTGAGCCAATTAGACGGCGCCGAAATTGCGTTGTCAGAGACCGCGCAGTCTTGGGATTTTCGCTCTCATAGGGCACCGCAGCCAAAGCGCGCGATACGAGTGAGCCAATTAGACGGCGCCGAAATTGTCTTGTCAGAGACCGCGCAGTCTTGGGATTTTCGCTCTCATAGGGCACCGCAGCCGACGCGCGCAATACGAGTGAGCCAATTACACGGCGCCGAAATTGCCTTGTGAGAGACCGCGCAGTCTTGGGATTTTCGCTCTCATTGGGCATCGCAGCCAAAGCGCGCGATACGAGTGAGCCAAAAAAACGGCGCCGAAATTGCCTTGTCAGAGACCGCGCAGTCTTGGGATTTTCGCTCTCATTGGGCATCGCAGCCAAAGCGCGCGATACGAGTGAGCCAATTAGACGGCGCCGAAATTGCCTTGTCAGAGACCGCGCAGTCTTGGGATTTTCGCTCTCATTGGGCATCGCAGCCAAAGCACGCGATACGAGTGAGCCAATTAGACGGCGCCGAAATTGCCTTGTTGTCAGAGACCGCGCAGTCTTGGGATTTTCGCTCTCATTGGGCATCGCAGCCAAAGCGCGCGATACGAGTGAGCCAATTAGACGGCGCCGAAATTGCCTTGTGAGAGATCGCGCAGTCTTGGGATTTTCGCTCTCATAGGGCACCGCAGCCGACGAGGGCGATACGAGTGAGCCAATTAGACGGCGCCGAAAATGCCTTGTCAGACCCGCGCAGTTTTGGGATTTTCGCTTTCATAGGGCACCGCAGCCGACGCGCGCAATACGAGTGAGCCAATTACACGGCGCCGAAATTGCCTTGTGAGAGACCGCGCAGTCTTGGGATTTTCGCTCTCATTGGGCATCGCAGCCAAAGCGCGCGATACGAGTGAGCCAAATAAACGGCGCCGAAATTGCCTTGTCAGAGACCGCGCAGTCTTGGGATTTTTGCTCTCATTGGGCATCGCAGCCAGAGCGCGCGATACGAGTGAGCCAATTAGACGGCGCCGAAATTGCCTTGTCAGAGACCGCGCAGTCTTGGGATTTTCGCTCTCATTGGGCATCGCAGCCAAAGCGCGCGATACGAGTGAGCCAATTAGACGGCGCCGAAATTGCCTTGTTGTCAGAGACCGCGCAGTCTTGGGATTTTCGCTCTCATTGGGCATCGCAGCCAAAGCGCGCGATACGAGTGAGCCAATTAGACGGCGCCGAAATTGCCTTGTGAGAGATCGCGCAGTCTTGGGATTTTCGCTCTCATAGGGCACCGCAGCCGACGAGGGCGATACGAGTGAGCCAATTAGACGGCGCCGAAAATGCCTTGTCAGACCCGCGCAGTTTTGGGATTTTCGCTTTCATAGGGCACCGCAGCCGACGCGCGCAATACGAGTGAGCCAATTAAACGGCGCCGAAATTGTCTTGTGAGAGACCGCGCAGTCTTGGGATTTTCGCTCTCATAGGGCACCGCAGCCGACGCGCGCGATACGAGTGAGCCAATTAGACGGCGCCGAAATTGCCTTGTCAGAGACCGCGCAGTTTTGGGATTTTCGCTCTCATAGGGCACCGCAGCCGACGCGCGCTATACGAGTGAGCCAATTAGACGGCGCCGAATTTGCCTTGTCAGAGACCGCGCAGTCTTGGGATTTTCGCTCTCATAGGGCACCGCAGCCGACGCGCGCGATACGAGTGAGCCAATTAGACGGCGCCGAAATTGCCTTGTGAGAGACCGCGCAGTCTTGGGGTTTTCGCTCTAATAGGGCACCGCAGTCGACGCGCGCGGTAGGAGTGAGCCAATTAGACGGCGCCGAAATTGTCTTGTCAGAGACCGCGCAGTCTTGGGATTTTCGCTCTCATAGGGCACCGCAGCCGACGCGCGCGATACGAGTGAGCCAATTAGATGGCGCCGAAATTGTCTTGTGAGAGACCGCGCAGTCTTGGGATTTTCGCTCTCATAGGGCACCGCAGCCGACGCGCGCGATACGAGTGAGCCAATTAGACGGCGCCGAAATTGTCTTGTCAGAGACCGCGCACTCTTGGGATATTCGCTCTCATAGGGCACCGCAGCCGACGAGCGCGATACGAGTGAGCCAATTAGACGGCGCCGAAATTGTCTTGTCAGAGACCGCGCAGTCTTGGGATTTTCGCTCTCATAGGGCACCGCAGCCAAAGCGCGCGATACGAGTGATCCAATTAGACGGCGCCGAAATTGCCTTGTGAGAGACCGCGCAGTCTTGGGATTTTCGCTCTCATAGGGCACCGCAGCCAAAGCGCGCGATACGAGTGAGCCAATTAGACGGCGCCGAAATTGCCTTGTGAGAGACCGCGCAGTCTTGGGATTTTCGCTCTCATAGGGCACCGCAGCCAAAGCGCCCGATACGAGTGAGCCAATTAGACGGCGCCGAAATTGTCTTGTCAGAGACCGAGCAGTCTTGGGATTTTCGCTCTCATAGGGCACCGCAGCCAAAGCGCGCAATACGAGTGAGCCAATTAGACGGCGCCGAAATTGCCTTGTGAGAGACCGCGCAGTCTTGGGATTTTCGCTCTCATAGGGCACCGCAGCCAAAGCGCGCGATACGAGTGAGCCAATTAGACGGCGCCGAAATTGCCTTGTGAGAGACCGCGCAGTCTTGGGATTTTCGCTCTCATAGGGCATCGCAGCCAAAGCGCGCGATACGAGTGAGCCAATTAGACGGCGCCGAAATTGCCTTGTGAGAGACCGCGCAGTCTTGGGATTTTCGCTCTCATAGGGCACCGCAGCCAAAGCGCGCGATACGAGTGAGCCAATTAGACGGCGCCGAAATTGTCTTGTCAGAGACCGCGCAGTCTTGGGATTTTCGCTCTCATAGGGCACCGCAGCCAAACCGCGCGATACGAGTGAGCCAATTAGACGGCGCCGAAAGTGTCGTGTCAGAGACCGCGCAGTCTTGGGATTTTCGCTCTCATAGGGCACCGCAGCCAAAGCGCGCGATACGAGTGAGCCAATTAGACGGCGCCGAAATTGCCTTGTGAGAGACCGCGCAGTCTTGGGATTTTCGCTCTCATAGGGCACCGCAGCCAAAGCGCGCGATACGAGTGAGCCAATTAGACGGCGCCGAAATTGCCTTGTGAGAGACCGCGCAGTCTTGGGATTTTCGCTCTCATAGGGCACCGCAGCCAAAGCGCGCGATACGAGTGAGCCAATTAGACGGCGCCGAAATTGTCTTGTCAGAGACCGCGCAGTCTTGGGATTTTCGCTCTCATAGGGCACCGCAGCCAAACCGCGCGATACGAGTGAGCCAATTAGACGGCGCCGAAATTGTCGTGTCAGAGACCGCGCAGTCTTGGGATTTTCGCTCTCATAGGGCACCGCAGCCAAAGCGCGCGATACGAGTGAGCCAATTAGACGGCGCCGAAATTGTCTTGTCAGAGACCGCGCAGTCTTGGGATTTTCGCTCTCATAGGGCACCGCAGCCAAAGCGCGCGATACGAGTGAGCCAATTAGACGGCGCCGAAATTGCCTTGTGAGAGACCGCGCAGTCTTGGGATTTTCGCTCTCATAGGGCACCGCAGCCAAAGCGCGCGATACGAGTGAGCCAATTAGACGGCGCCGAAATTGCCTTGTGAGAGACCGCGCAGTCTTGGGATTTTCGCTCTCAGAGGGCACCGCAGCCAAAGCGCGCGATACGAGTGAGCCAATTAGACGGCGCCGAAATTGCCTTGTGAGAGACCGCGCAGTCTTGGGATTTTCGCTCTCATAGGGCACCGCAGCCAAAGCGCGCGATACGAGTGAGCCAATTAGACGGCGCCGAAATTGTCTTGTCAGAGACCGAGCAGTCTTGGGATTTTCGCTCTCATAGGGCACCGCAGCCAAAGCGCGCAATACGAGTGAGCCAATTAGACGGCGCCGAAATTGCCTTGTGAGAGACCGCGCAGTCTTGGGATTTTCGCTCTCATAGGGCACCGCAGCCAAAGCGCGCGATACGAGTGAGCCAATTACACGGCGCCGAAATTGCCTTGTGAGAGACCGCGCAGTCTTGGGATTTTCGCTCTCATAGGGCACCGCAGCCAAAGCGCGCGATACGAGTGAGCCAATTAGACGGCGCCGAAATTGCCTTGTGAGAGACCGCGCAGTCTTGGGATTTTCGCTCTCATAGGGCACCGCAGCCAAAGCGCGCGATACGAGTGAGCCAATTAGACGGCGCCGAAATTGTCTTGTCAGAGACCGCGCAGTCTTGGGATTTTCGCTCTCATAGGACACCTCAGCCAAAGCGCGCGATACGAGTGAGCCAATTAGACGGCGCCGAAATTGCCTTGTGAGAGACCGCGCAGTCTTGGGATTTTCGCTCTCATAGGGCACCGCAGCCAAAGCGCGCGATACGAGTGAGCCAATTAGACGGCGCCGAAATTGCGTTGTGAGAGACCGCGCAGTCTTGGGATTTTCGCTCTCATAGGGCACCGCAGCCAAAGCGCGCGATACGAGTGAGCCAATTAGACGGCGCCGAAATTGCCTTGTGAGAGACCGCGCAGTCTTGGGATTTTCGCTCTCATAGGGCACCGCAGCCAAAGCGCGCGATACGAGTGAGCCAATTAGACGGCGCCGAAATTGCCTTGTGAGAGACCGCGCAGTCTTGGGATTTTCGCTCTCATAGGGCACCGCAGCCAAAGCGCGCGATACGAGTGAGCCAATTAGACGGCGCCGAAATTGTCTTGTCAGAGACCGCGCAGTCTTGGGATTTTCGCTCTCATAGGGCACCGCAGCCAAAGCGCGCTATACGAGTGAGCCAATTAGACGGCGCCGAAATTGCCTTGTCAGAGACCGCGCAGTCTTGGGATTTTCGCTTTCATAGGGCACCGCAGCCAAAGCGCGCGATACGAGTGAGCCAATTAGACGGCGCCGAAATTGCCTTGTGAGAGACTGCGCAGTCTTGGGATTTTCGCTCTCATAGGGCACCGCAGCCAAAGCGCGCGATACGAGTGAGCCAATTAGACGGCGCCGAAATTGCCTTGTCAGAGACCGCGCAGTCTTGGGATTATCGCTCTCATAGGGCACCGCAGCCGACGCGCGCGATACGAGTGAGCCAATTAGACGGCGCCGAAATTGTCTTGTCAGAGACCGCGCAGCCTTGGGATTTTCGCTCTCATAGGGCACCGCAGCCAAAGCGCGCGATACGAGTGAGCCAATTAGACGGCGCCGAAATTGCCTTGTCAGAGACCGCGCAGTCTTGGGATTTTCGCTCTCATAGGGCACCGCAGCCGACGCGCGCGATACGAGTGAGCCAATTAGACGGCGCCGAAATTGCGTTGTCAGAGACCGCGCAGTCTTGGGATTTTCGCTCTCATAGGGCACCGCAGCCAAAGCGCGCGATACGATTGAGCCAATTAGACGGCGCCGAAATTGCGTTGTCAGAGACCGCCCAGTCTTGGGATTTTCGCTCTCATAGGGCACCGCAGCCGACGCGCGCGATACGAGTGAGCCAATTAGACGGCGCCGAAATTGCCTTGTGAGAGACCGCGCAGTCTTGGGATTTTCGCTCTCATAGGGCACCGCAGCCAAAGCGCGCGATACGAGTGAGCCAATTAGACGGCGCCGAAATTGCCTTGTCAGAGACCGCGCAGTCTTGGGATTTTCGCTCTCATAGGGCACCGCAGCCAAAGCGCGCGATACGAGTGAGCCAATTAGACGGCGCCGAAATTGTCTTGTCAGAGACCGCGCAGTCTTGGGATTTTCGCTCTCATAGGGCACCGCAGCCAAAGGGCGTGATACGAGTGAGCCAATTAGACGGCGCCGAAATTGCCTTGTCAGAGACCGCGCAGTCTTGGGATTTTCGCTCTCATAGGGCACCGCAGCCAAAGCGCGCGATACGAGTGAGCCAATTAGACGGCGCCGAAATTGCGTTGTCAGAGACCGCGCAGTCTTGGGATTTTCGCTCTCATAGGGCACCGCAGCCAAAGCGCGCGATATGAGTGAGCCAATTAGGCGGCGCCGAAATTGCCTTGTGAGAGACCGCGCAGTCTTGGGATTTTCGCTCTCATAGGGCACCGCAGCCAAAGCGCGCGATACGAGTGAGCCAATTAGACGGCGCCGAAATTGCCTTGTGAGAGACCGCGCAGTCTTGGGATTTTCGCTCTCATAGGGCACCGCAGCCAAAGCGCGCGATACGAGTGAGCCAATTAGACGGCGCCGAAATTGCCTTGTGAGAGACCGCGCAGTCTTGGGATTTTCGCTCTCATAGGGCACCGCAGCCAAAGCGCGCGATACGAGTGAGCCAATTAGACGGCGCCGAAATTGTCTTGTCAGAGACCGCGCAGTCTTGGGATTTTCGCTCTCATAGGGCACCGCAGCCAAAGCGCGCGATACGAGTGAGCCAATTAGACGGCGCCGAAATTGCCTTGTCAGAGACCGCGCAGTCTTGGGATTTTCGCTCTCATAGGGCACCGCAGCCAAAGCGCGCGGTACGAGTGAGCCATTTAGACGGCGCCGAAATTGCGTTGTCAGAGACCGCGCAATCTTGGGATTTTCGCTCTCATAGGGCACCGCAGCCAAAGCGCGCGATACGAGTGAGCCAATTAGACGGCGCCGAAATTGCCTTGTGAGAGACCGCGCAGTCTTAGGAATTTCGCTCTCATAGGGCACCGCAGCCAAAGCGCGCGATACGAGTGAGCCAATTAGACGGCGCCGAAATTGCCTTATCAGAGACCGCGCAGTCTTGGGATTTTCGCTCTCATAGGGCACCGCAGCCGACGCGCGCGATACGAGTGAGCCAATTAGACGGCGCCGAAATTGTCTTGTCAGAGACCGCGCAGTCTTGGGATTTTCGCTCTCATAGGGCACCGCAGCTGACGCGCGCGATACGAGTGAGCCAATTAGACGGCGCCGAAATTGTCTTGTCAGAGACCGCGCAGTCTTGGGATTTTCGCTCTCATAGGGCACCGCAGCCGACGCGCGCGATACGAGTGAGCCAATTAGACGGCGCCGAAATTGCCTTGTCAGAGACCGCGCAGTCTTGGGATTTTCGCTCTCATAGGGCACCGCAGCCGACGCGCGCGATACGAGTGAGCCAATTAGACGGCGCCGAAATTGTCTTGTCAGAGACCGCGCAGTCTTGGGATTTTCGCTCTCATAGGGCACCGCAGCCGACGCGCGCGATACGAGTGAGCCAATTAGACGGCGCCGAAATTGCCTTGTCAGAGACCGCGCAGTCTTGGGATCTTCGCTCTCATAGGGCACCGCGGCCAAAGCGCGCGATACGAGTGAGCCAATTAGACGGCGCCGAAATTGTCTTGTCAGAGACCGCGCAGTCTTGGGATTTTCTCTCTCATAGGGCACCGCAGCCGACGCGCGCGATACGAGTGAGCCAATTAGACGGCGCCGAAATTGCCTTGTCAGAGACCGCGCAGTCTTGGGATTTTCGCTCTCATTGGGCATCGCAGCCAAAGCGCGCGATACGAGTGAGCCAATTAGACGGCGCCGAAATTGCGTTGTCAGAGACCGCGCATTCTTGGGATTTTCGCTCTCATAGGGCACCGCAGCCAAAGCGCGCGATACGAGTGAGCCAATTAGACGGCGCCGAAATTGTCTTGTCAGAGACCGCGCAGTCTTGGGATTTTCGCTCTCATAGGGCACCGCAGCCGACGCGCGCGATACGAGTGAGCCAATTAGACGGCGCCGAAATTGCCTTGTGAGAGACCGCGCAGTCTTGGGATTTTCGCTCTCATAGGGCACCGCAGCCGACGCGCGCGATACGAGTGAGCCAATTAGACGGCGCCGAAATTGCCTTGTCAGAGACCGCGCAGTCTTTTGATTTTCGCTCTCTTTGGGCATCGCAGCCAAAGCGCGCGATACGAGTGAGCCAATTAGACGGCGCCGAAATTGCCTTGTCAAAGACCGCGCAGTCTTGGGATTTTCGCTCTCATTGGGCATCGCAGCCAAAGCGCGCGATACGAGTGAGCCAATTAGACGGCGCCGAAATTGTCTTGTCAGAGATCGCGCAGTCTCCGGATTTTCGCTCTCATAGGGCACCGCAGCCGACGCGCGCGATACGAGTGAGCCAATTAGACGGCGCCGAAATTGCCTTGTCAGAGACCGCGCAGTCTTGGGATTTTCGCTCTCATTGGGCATCGCAGCCAAAGCGCGCGATACGAGTGAGCCAATTAGACGGCGCCGAAATTGCCTTGTGAGAGATCGCGCAGTCTTGGGATTTTCGCTCTCATTGGGCATCGCAGCCAAAGCGCGCGATACGAGTGAGCCAATTAGACGGCGCTGAAATTGTCTTGTCAGAGACCGCGCAGTCTTGGGATTTTCGCTCTCATTGGGCATCGCAGCCAAAGCGCGCGATACGAGTGAGCCAATTAGACGGCGCCGAAATTGCCTTGTCAGACCCGCGCAGTTTTGGGATTTTCGCTCTCATAGGGCACCGCAGCCGACGCGCGCGATACGAGTGAGCCAATTAAACGGCGCCGAAATTGTCTTGTGAGAGACCGCGCAGTCTTGGGATTTTCGCTCTCAAAGGGCACCGCAGCCGACGCGCGCGATACGAGTGAGCCAATTAGACGGCGCCGAAATTGCCTTGTCAGAGACCGCGCTGTCTTGGGATTTTCGCTCTCATAGGGCACCGCAGCCAAAGCGCGCGATACGAGTGAGCCAATTAGACAGCGCCGAAATTGTCTTGTCAGAGATCGCGCAGTCTCCGGATTTTCGCTCTCATAGGGCACCGCAGCCGACGCGCGCGATACGAGTGAGCCAATTAGACGGCGCCGAAATTGCCTTGTCAGAGACCACGCAGTCTTGGGATTTTCGCTCTCATTGGGCATCGCAGCCAAAGCGCGCGATACGAGTGAGCCAATTAGACGGCGCCGAAATTGCCTTGTGAGAGATCGCGCAGTCTTGGGATTTTCGCTCTCATAGGGCACCGCAGCCGACGAGGGCGATACGAGTGAGCCAATTAGACGGCGCCGAAATTGCCTTGTCAGACCCGCGCAGTTTTGGGATTTTCGCTCTCATAGGGCACCGCAGCCGACGCGCGCGATACGAGTGAGCCAATTAAACGGCGCCGAAATTGTCTTGTGAGAGACCGCGCAGTCTTGGGATTTTCGCTCTCATAGGGCACCGCAGCCGACGCGCGCGATACGAGTGAGCCAATTAGACGGCGCCGAAATTGCCTTGTCAGAGACCGCGCAGTTTTGGGATTTTCGCTCTCATAGGGCACCGCAGCCGACGCGCGCGATACGAGTGAGCCAATTAGACGGCGCCGAAATTGCCTTGTCAGAGACCGCGCAGTCTTGGGATTTTCGCTCTCATAGGGGACCGCAGCCGACGCGCGCGATACGAGTGAGCCAATTAGACGGCGCCGAAATTGCCTTGTCAGAGACCGCGCAGTCTTGGGATATTCGCTCTCATAGGGCACCGCAGCCGACGCGCGCGATACGAGTGAGCCAATTAGACGGCGCCGAAATTGTCTTGTCAGAGACCGCGCACTCTTGGGATATTCGCTCTCATAGGGCACCGCAGCCGACGCGCGCGATACGAGTGAGCCAAGTAGACGGCGCCGAAATTGCCTTGTCAGAGACCGCGCAGTTTTGGGATTTTCGCTCTCATAGGGCACCGCAGCCGACGCGCGCGATACGAGTGAGCCAATTAGACGGCGCCGAAATTGTCTTGTGAGAGACCGCGCAGTCTTGGGGTTTTCGCTCTCATAGGGCACCGCAGCCGACGCGCGCGATACGAGTGAGCCAATTAGACGGCGCCGAAATTGCCTTGTCAGAGACCGCGCAGTTTTGGGATTTTCGCTCTCATAGGGCACCGCAGCCGACGCGCGCGATACGAGTGAGCCAATTAGACGGCGCCGAAATTGTCTTGTGAGAGACCGCGCAGTCTTGGGGTTTTCGCACTCATAGGGCACCGCAGTCGACGCGCGCGGTACGAGTGAGCCAATTAGACAGCGCCGAAATTGTCTTGTCAGAGACCGCGCAGTCTTGGGATTTTCGCTCTCATAGGGCACCGCAGCCGACGCGCGCGATACGAGTGAGCCAATTAGATGGCGCCGAAATTGTCTTGTGAGAGACCGCGCAGTCTTGGGATTTTCGCTCTCATAGGACACCGCAGCCGACGCGCGCGATACGAGTGAGCCAATTAGACGGCGCCGAAATTGTCTTGTCAGAGACCGCGCACTCTTGGGATATTCGCTCTCATAGGGCACCGCAGCCGACGCGCGCGATACGAGTGAGCCAATTAGACGGCGCCGAACTTTCCTTGTCAGAGACCGCGCAGTTTTGGGATTTTCGCTCTCATAGGGGACCGCAGCCGACGCGCGCGATACGAGTGAGCCAATTAGACGGCGCCGAAATTGCCTTGTCAGAGACCGCGCAGTCTTGGGATATTCGCTCTCATAGGGCACCGCAGCCGACGCGCGCGATACGAGTGAGCCAATTAGACGGCGCCGAAATTGTCTTGTCAGAGACCGCGCACTCTTGGGATATTCGCTCTCATAGGGCACCGCAGCCGACGCGCGCGATACGAGTGAGCCAAGTAGACGGCGCCGAAATTGCCTTGTCAGAGACCGCGCAGTTTTGGGATTTTCGCTCTCATAGGGCACCGCAGCCGACGCGCGCGATACGAGTGAGCCAATTAGACGGCGCCGAAATTGTCTTGTCAGAGATCGCGCAGTCTTGAGATTTTCGCTCTCATAGGGCACCGCAGCCAAAGCGCGCGATACGAGTGAGCCAATTAGATGGCGCCGAAATTGCCTTGTCAGAGACCGCGCAGTTTTGGGATTTTCGCTCTCATAGGGCACCGCATCCGACGCGCGCGATACGAGTGAGCCAATTAGACGGCGCCGAAATTGCCTTGTCAGAGACCGCGCAGTCTTGGGATTTTCGCTCTCATAGGGCACCGCAGCCGACGCGCGCGATACGAGTGAGCCAATTAGACGGCGCCGAAATTGCCTTGTCAGAGACCGCGCAGTTTTGGGATTTTCGCTCTCATAGGGCACCGCAGCCAAAGAGCGCGATACGAGTGAGCCAATTAGACGGCGCCGAAATTGCCTTGTCAGAGACCGCGCAGTTTTGGGATTTTCGCTCTCATTGGGCATCGCAGCCAAAGCGCGCGATACGAGTGAGCCAATTAGACGGCGCCGAAATTGTCTTGTCAGAGATCGCGCATTCTTGGGATTTTCGCTCTCATAGGGCACCGCAGCCAAAGCGCGCGATACGAGTGAGCCAATTAGACGGCGCCGAAATTGCCTTGTCAGAGACCGCGCAGTTTTGGGATTTTCGCTCTAATAGGGCACCGCAGCCGACACGCGCGATACGAGTGAGCCAATTAGACGGCGCCGAAATTGTCTTGTCAGAGATCGCGCAGTCTTGGGATTTTCGCTCTCATAGGGCACCGCAGCCAAAGCGCGGGATACGAGTGAGCCAATTAGACGGCGCCGAAATTGCCTTGTCAGAGACCGCGCAGTTTTGGGATTTTCGCTCTCATTGGGCATCGCAGCCAAAGCGCGCGATACGAGTGAGCCAATTAGACGGCGCCGAAATTGCCTTGTGAGACCGCGCAGTCTTGGGATTTTCGCTCTCATAGGGCACCGCAGCCAAAGCGCGCGATACGAGTGAGCCAATTAGACGGCGCCGAAATTGCCTTGTCAGAGACCGCGCAGTTTTAGGATTTTCGCTCTCATAGGGCATCGCAGCCAAAGCGCGCGATACGAGTGAGCCAATTAGACGGCGCCGAAATTGCCTTGTCAGAGACCGCGCAGTTTTGGGATTTTCGCTCTCATAGGGCACCGCAGCCAAAGCGCGCGATACGAGTGAGCCAATTAGACGGCGCCGAAATTGCCTTGTCAGAGACCGCGCAGTTTTGGGATTTTCGCTCTCATTGGGCATCGCAGCCAAAGCGCGCGATACGAGTGAGCCAATTAGACGGCGCCGAAATTGCCTTGTCAGAGACCGCGCAGTTTTGGGATTTTCGCTCTCATTGGGCATCGCAGCCAAAGCGCGCGATACGAGTGAGCCAATTAGACGGCGCCGAAATTGCCTTGTGAGAGACCGCGCAGTCTTGGGATTTTCGCTCTCATAGGGCACCGCAGCCGACGCGCGCGATACGAGTGAGCCAATTAGACGGCGCCGAAATTGTCTTGTCAGAGATCGCGCAGTCTTGGGATTTTCGCTCTCATAGGGCATCGCAGCCAAAGCGCGCGATACGAGTGAGCCAATTAGACGGCGCCGAAATTGCCTTGTGAGAGATCGCGCAGTCTTGGGATTTTCGCTCTCATAGGGCATCGCAGCCAAAGCGCGCGATACGAGTGAGCCAATTAGACGGCGCCGAAATTGTATTGTGAGAGATCGCGCAGTCTTGGGATTTTCGCTCTCATAGGGCATCGCAGCCAAAGCGCGCGATACGAGTGAGCCAATTAGACGGCGCCGAAATTGTCTTGTCAGAGATCGCGCAGTCTTGGGATTTTCGCTCTCATAGGGCATCGCAGCCAAAGCGCGCGATACGAGTGAGCCAATTAGACGGCGCCGAAATTGTCTTGTGAGAGATCGCGCAGTCTTGGGATTTTCGCTCTCATAGGGCATCGCAGCCAAAGCGCGCGATACGAGTGAGCCAATTAGACGGCGCCGAAATTGCCTTGTGAGAGATCGCGCAGTCTTGGGATTTTCGCTCTCATAGGGCATCACAGCCAAAGCGCGCGATACGAGTGAGCCAATTAGACGGCGCCGAAATTGTCTTGTGAGAGATCGCGCAGTCTTGGGATTTTCGCTCTCATAGGGCATCGCAGCCAAAGCGCGCGATACGAGTGAGCCAATTAGACGGCGCCGAAATTGCCTTGTGAGAGATCGCGCAGTCTTGGGATTTTCGCTCTCATAGGGCATCGCAGCCAAAGCGCGCGATACGAGTGAGCCAATTAGACGGCGCCGAAATTGCCTTGTGAGAGATCGCGCAGTCTTGGGATTTTCGCTCTCATAGGGCATCGCAGCCAAAGCGCGCGATACGAGTGAGCCAATTAGACGGCGCCGAAATTGTATTGTGAGAGATCGCGCAGTCTTGGGATTTTCGCTCTCATAGGGCATCGCAGCCAAAGCGCGCGATACGAGTGAGCCAATTAGACGGCGCCGAAATTGTCTTGTCAGAGATCGCGCAGTCTTGGGATTTTCGCTCTCATAGGGCATCGCAGCCAAAGCGCGCGATACGAGTGAGCCAATTAGACGGCGCCGAAATTGTCTTGTGAGAGATCGCGCAGTCTTGGGATTTTCGCTCTCATAGGGCATCGCAGCCAAAGCGCGCGATACGAGTGAGCCAATTAGACGGCGCCGAAATTGCCTTGTGAGAGATCGCGCAGTCTTGGGATTTTCGCTCTCATAGGGCATCACAGCCAAAGCGCGCGATACGAGTGAGCCAATTAGACGGCGCCGAAATTGTCTTGTGAGAGATCGCGCAGTCTTGGGATTTTCGCTCTCATAGGGCATCGCAGCCAAAGCGCGCGATACGAGTGAGCCAATTAGACGGCGCCGAAATTGCCTTGTGAGAGATCGCGCAGTCTTGGGATTTTCGCTCTCATAGGGCATCGCAGCCAAAGCGCGCGATACGAGTGAGCCAATTAGACGGCGCCGAAATTGCCTTGTGAGAGATCGCGCAGTCTTGGGATTTTCGCTCTCATAGGGCATCGCAGCCAAAGCGCGCGATACGAATGAGCCAATTAGACGGCGCCGAAATTGCCTTGTGAGAGATCGCGCAGTCTTGGGATTTTCGCTCTCATAGGGCATCGCAGCCAAAGCGCGCGATACGAGTGAGCCAATTAGACGGCGCCGAAATTGTCTTGTCAGAGACCGCGCAGTCTTGGGATTTTCGCTCTCATAGGGCATCGCAGCCAAAGCGCGCGATACGAGTGAGCCAATTAGACGGCGCCGAAATTGCCTTGTGAGAGACCGCGCAGTCTTGGGATTTTCGCTCTCATAGGGCATCGCAGCCAAAGCGCGCGATACGAGTGAGCCAATTAGACGGCGCCGAAATTGTCTTGTCAGAGATCGCGCAATCTTGGGATTTTCGCTCTCATAGGGCATCGCAGCCAAAGCGCGCGATACGAGTGAGCCAATTAGACGGCGCCGAAATTGCCTTGTGAGAGACCGCGCAGTCTTGGGATTTTCGCTCTCATAGGGCACCGCAGCCAAAGCGCGCGACACGAGTGAGCCAATTAGACGGCGCCGAAATTGTCTTGTCAGAGATCGCGCAGTCTTGGGATTTTCGCTCTCATAGGGCATCGCAGCCAAAGCGCGCGATACGAGTGAGCCAATTAGACGGCGCCGAAATTGTCTTGTCAGAGATCGCGCAGTCTTGGGATTTTCGCTCTCATAGGGCACCGCAGCCAAAGCGCGCGATACGAGTGAGCCAATTAGACGGCGCCGAAATTGTCTTGTCAGAGATCGCGCAGTCTTGGGATTTTCGCTCTCATAGGGCATCGCAGCCAAAGCGCGCGATACGAGTGAGCCAATTAGACGGCGCCGAAATTGCCTTGTGAGAGACCGCGCAGTCTTGGGATTTTCGCTCTCATAGGGCATCGCAGCCAAAGCGCGCGATACGAGTGAGCCAATTAGACGGCGCCGAAATTGTCTTGTCAGAGATCGCGCAGTCTTGGGATTTTCGCTCTCATAGGGCATCGCAGCCAAAGCGCGCGATACGAGTGAGCCAATTAGACGGCGCCGAAATTGCCTTGTGACAGACCGCGCAGTCTTGGGATTTTCGCTCTCATAGGGCACCGCAGCCAAAGCGCGCGATACGAGTGAGCCAATTAGACGGCGCCGAAATTGTCTTGTCAGAGATCACGCAGTCTTGGGATTTTCGCTCTCATAGGGCATCGCAGCCAAAGCGCGCGATACGAGTGAGCCAATTAGACGGCGCCGAAATTGTCTTGTCAGAGATCGCGCAGTCTTGGGATTTTCGCTCTCATAGGGCATCGCAGCCAAAGCGCGCGATACGAGTGAGATAATTAGACGGCGCCGAAATTGCCTTGTGAGAGACCGCGCAGTCTTGGGATTTTCGCTCTCATAGGGCACCGCAGCCAAAGCGCGCGATACGAGTTAGCCAATTAGACGGCGCCGAAATTGCCTTGTAAGAGACCGCGCAGTCTTGGGATTTTTGCTCTCATAGGGCACCGCAGCCGACGCGCGCGATACGAGTGAGCCAATTAGACGGCGCCGAAATTGTCTTGTCAGAGATCGCGCAGTCTTGGGATTTTCGCTCTCATAGGGCATCGCAGCCAAAGCGCGCGATACGAGTGAGATAATTAGACGGCGCCGAAATTGCCTTGTGAGAGACCGCGCAGTCTTGGGATTTTCGCTCTCATAGGGCACCGCAGCCAAAGCGCGCGATACGAGTGAGCCAATTAGACGGCGCCGAAATTGCCTTGTAAGAGACCGCGCAGTCTTGGGATTTTTGCTCTCATAGGGCACCGCAGCCGACGCGCGCGATACGAGTGAGCCAATTAGACGGCGCCGAAATTGTCTTGTGAGAGACCGCGCAGTCTTGGGATTTTCGCTCTCATAGGACATCGCAGCCAAAGCGCGCGATACGAGTGAGCCAATTAGACGGCGCCGAAATTGCCTTGTGAGAGACCGCGCAGTCTTGGGATTTTCGCTCTCATAGGGCACCGCAGCCAAAGCGCGCGATACGAGTGAGCCAATTAGACGGCGCCGAAATTGTCTTGTCAGAGATCGCGCAGTCTTGGGATTTTCGCTCTCATAGGGCATCGCAGCCAAAGCGCGCGATACGAGTGAGCCAATTAGACGGCGCCGAAATTGTCTTGTCAAAGATCGCGCAGTCTTGGGATTTTCGCTCTCATAGGGCACCGCAGCCAAAGCGCGCGATACGAGTGAGCCAATTAGACGGCGCCGAAATTGTCTTGTCAGAGATCGCGCAGTCTTGGGATTTTCGCTCTCATAGGGCATCGCAGCCAAAGCGCGCGATACGAGTGAGCCAATTAGACGGCGCCGAAATTGCCTTGTGACAGACCGCGCAGTCTTGGGATTTTCGCTCTCATAGGGCACCGCAGCCAAAGCGCGCGATACGAGTGAGCCAATTAGACGGCGCCGAAATTGTCTTGTCAGAGATCACGCAGTCTTGGGATTTTCGCTCTCATAGGGCATCGCAGCCAAAGCGCGCGATACGAGTGAGCCAATTAGACGGCGCCGAAATTGTCTTGTCAGAGATCGCGCAGTCTTGGGATTTTCGCTCTCATAGGGCATCGCAGCCAAAGCGCGCGATACGAGAGAGATAATTAGACGGCGCCGAAATTGCCTTGTGAGAGACCGCGCAGTCTTGGGATTTTCGCTCTCATAGGGCACCGCAGCCAAAGCGCGCGATACGAGTGAGCCAATTAGACGGCGCCGAAATTGTCTTGTCAGAGATCGCGCAGTCTTGGGATTTTCGCTCTCATAGGGCACCGCCGCCGACGCGCGCGATACGAGTGAGCCAATTAGACGGCGCCGAAATTGCCTTGTAAGAGACCGCGCAGTCTTGGGATTTTTGCTCTCATAGGGCACCGCAGCCGACGCGCGCGATACGAGTGAGCCAATTAGACGGCGCCGAAATTGTCTTGTGAGAGACCGCGCAGTCTTGGGATTTTCGCTCTCATAGGACATCGCAGCCAAAGCGCGCGATACGAGTGAGCCAATTAGACGGCGCCAAAATTGCCTTGTGAGAGACCGCGCAGTCTTGGGATTTTCGCTCTCATAGGGCACCGCAGCCAAAGCGCGCGATACGAGTGAGCCAATTAGACGGCGCCGAAATTGTCTTGTCAGAGATCGCGCAGTCTTGGGATTTTCGCTCTCATAGGGCATCGCAGCCAAAGCGCGCGATACGAGTGAGCCAATTAGACGGCGCCGAAATTGTCTTGTCAGAGATCGCGCAGTCTTGGGATTTTCGCTCTCATAGGGCACCGCAGCCAAAGCGCGCGATACGAGTGAGCCAATTAGACGGCGCCGAAATTGTCTTGTCAGAGATCGCGCAGTCTTGGGATTTTCGCTCTCATAGGGCATCGCAGCCAAAGCGCGCTATACGAGTGAGCCAACTAGACGGCGCCGAAATTGTCTTGTCAGAGATCGCGCAGTCTTGGGATTTTCGCTCTCATAGGGCATCGCAGCCAAAGCGCGCGATACGAGTGAGCCAATTAGACGGCGCCGAAATTGCCTTGTGAGAGACCGCGCAGTCTTGGGATTTTCGCTCTCATAGGGCACCGCAGCCAAAGCGCGCGATACGAGTGAGCCAATTAGACGGCGCCGAAATTGTCTTGTCAGAGATCGCGCAGTCTTGGGATTTTCGCTCTCATAGGGCACCGCAGCCGACGCGCGCGATACGAGTGAGCCAATTAGACGGCGCCGAAATTGCCTTGTAAGAGACCGCGCAGTCTTGGGATTTTCGCTCTCATAGGGCACCGCAGCCGACGCGCGCGATACGAGTGAGCCAATTAGACGGCGCCGAAATTGTCTTGTGAGAGACCGCGCAGTCTTGGGATTTTCGCTCTCATAGGGCATCGCAGCCAAAGCGCACGATACGAGTGAGCCAATTAGACGGCGCCGAAATTGCCTTGTGAGAGACCGCGCAGTCTTGGGATTTTCGCTCTCATAGGGCACCGCAGCCAAAGCGCGCGATACGAGTGAGCCAATTAGACGGCGCCGAAATTGTCTTGTCAGAGATCGCGCAGTCTTGGGATTTTCGCTCTCATAAGGCATCGCAGCCAAAGCGCGTGATACGAGTGAGCCAATTAGACGGCGCTGAAATTGTCTTGTGAGAGACCGCGCAGTCTCCGGATTTTCGCTCTCATAGGGCACCGCAGCCGACGCGCGCGATACGAGTGAGCCAATTAGACGGCGCCGAAATTGCCTATTGCCGCGGTGAAAGTGAATTATTGGAGAGAGCACGGCCCCTGACGAGAGACGTTTGGCGCGGTTTTATTCGTTCACCGTGCCCACGATCTCGCCTATTGCCGCGGTGAAAGCAAATTATTGGAGAGAGCACGGCCCCTGACGAGAGACGTTCGGCGCGGTTTTATTCGTTTACCGTGTGCACGATCTCGCCTATTGCCGCGGTGAAAGCAAATTATTGGAGAGAGCACGGCCCCTGACGAGAGACGTTCGGCGCGGTTTTATTCGTTCACCGTGACCACGATCTCGCCTATTGCCGCGGTGAAAGCGAATTATTGGAGAGAGCACGGCCCCTGACGAGAGACGTTCGGCGCGGTTTTATTCGTTTACCGTGTGCACGATCTCGCCTATTGCCGCGGTGAAAGCGAATTATTGGAGAGAGCACGGCCCCTGACGAGAGACGTTCGGCGCGGTTTTATTCGTTTACCGTGTGCACGATCTCGCCTATTGCCGCGGTGAAAGCAAATTATTGGAGAGAGCACGGCCCCTGACGAGAGACGTTCGGCGCGGTTTTATTCGTTCACCGTGACCACGATCTCGCCTATTGCCGCGGTGAAAGCGAATTATTGGAGAGAGCACGGCCCCTGACGAGAGACGTTCGGCGCGGTTTTATTCGTTCACCGTGACCACGATCTCGCCCATTGCCGCGGTGAAAGCGAATTATTGGAGAGAGCACGGCCCCTGACGAGAGACGTTCGGCGCGGTTTTATTCGTTTACCGTGTGCACGATCTCGCCCATTGCCGCTGTGAAAGCGAATTATTGGAGAGAGCACGGCCCCTGACGAGAGACGTTCGGCGCGGTTTTATTCGTTCACCGTGACCACGATCTCGCCTATTGCCGCGGTGAAAGCGAATTATTGGAGAGAGCACGGCCCCTGACGAGAGACGATCGGCGCGGTTTTATTCGTTCACCGTGACCACGATCTCGCCTATTGCCGCGGTGAAAGCGAATTATTGGAGAGAGCACGGCCCCTGACGAGAGACGTTCGGCGCGGTTTTATTCGTTCACCGTGACCACGATCTCGCCTATTGCCGCGGTGAAAGCGAATTATTGGAGAGAGCACGGCGCCTGACGAGAGACGTTCGGCGCGGTTTTATTCGTTCACCGTGACCACGATCTCGCCCATTGCCGCGGTGAAAGCGAATTATTGGAGAGAGCACGGCCCCTGACGAGAGACGTTCGGCGCGGTTTTATTCGTTTACCGTGTGCACGATCTCGCCCATTGCCGCGGTGAAAGCGAATTATTGGAGAGAGCACGGCCCCTGACGAGAGACGTTCGGCGCGGTTTTATACGTTTACCGTGTGCACGATCTCGCCCATTGCCGCGGTGAAAGCGAATTATTGGAGAGAGCACGGCCCCTGACGAGAGACGTTCGGCGCGGTTATATTCGTTTACCGTGTGCACGATCTCGCCCATTGCCGCGGTGAAAGCGAATTATTGGAGAGAGCACGGCCCCTGACGAGAGACGTTCGGCGCGGTTTTATTCGTTCACCGTGACCACGATCTCGCCCATTGCCGCGGTGAAAGCGAATTACTGGAGAGAGCACGGCCCCTGACGAGAGACGTTCGGCGCGGTTTTATTCGTTTACCGTGTGCACGATCTCGCCCATTGCCGCGGTGAAAGCGAATTATTGGAGAGAGCACGGCCCCTGACGAGAGACGTTCGGCGCGGTTTTATTCGTTTACCGTGTGCACGATCTCGCTCATTGCCGCGTTGAAAGCGAATTATTGGAGAGAGCACGGCCCCTGACGAGAGACGTTCGGCGCGGTTTTATTCGTTCACCGTGACCACGATCTCGCCTATTGCCGCGGTGAAAGCGAATTATTGGAATGAGCACGGCCCCTGACGAGAGACGTTCGGCGCGGTTTTATTCGTTCACCGTGACCACGATCTCGCCTATTGCCGCGGTGAAAGCGAATTATTGGAGAGAGCACGGCCCCTGACGAGAGATGTTCGGCGCGGTTTTATTCGTTCACCGTGACCACGATCTCGCCTATTGCCGCGGTGAAAGCGAATTATTGGAGAGAGCACGGCCCCTGACGAGAGACGTTCGGCGCGGTTTTATTCGTTCACCGTGACCACGATCTCGCCCATTGCCGCGGTGAAAGCGAATTATTGGAGAGAGCACGGCCCCTGACGAGAGACGTTCGGCGCGGTTTTATTCGTTTACCGTGTGCACGATCTCGCCCATTGCCGCGGTGAAAGCGAATTATTGGAGAGAGCACGGTCCCTGACGAGAGACGTTCGGCGCGGTTTTATTCGTTCACCGTGACCACGATCTCGCCTATTGCCGCGGTGAAAGCGAATTATTGGAGAGAGCACGGCCCCTGACGAGAGACGTTCGGCGCGGTTTTATTCGTTCACCGTGACCACGATCTCGCCTATTGCCGCGGTGAAAGCGAATTATTGGAGAGAGCACGGCCCCTGACGAGAGACGTTCGGCGCGGTTTTATTCGTTCACCGTGACCACGATCTCGCCTATTGCCGCGGTGAAAGCGAATTATTGGAGAGAGCACGGCCCCTGACGAGAGACGTTCGGCGCGGTTTTATTCGTTCACCGTGACCACGATCTCGCCTATTGCCGCGGTGAATGCGAATTATTGGAGAGAGCACGGCCCCTGACGAGAGACGTTCGGCGCGGTTTTGTTCGTTTACCGTGTGCACGATCTCGCCCATTGCCGCGGTGAAAGCGAATTATTGGAGAGAGCACGGCCCCTGACGAGAGACGTTCGGCGCGGTTTTATTCGTTCACCGTGACCACGATCTCGCCTATTGCCGCGGTGAAAGCGAATTATTGGAGAGAGCACGGCCCCTGACGAGAGGCGTTCGGCGCGGGTTTATTCGTTCACCGTGACCACGATCTCGCCCATTGCCGCGGTGAAAGCGAATGATTGGAGAGAGCACGGCCCCTGACGAGAGACGTTCGGCGCGGTTTTATTCGTTTACCGTGTGCACGATCTCGGCCATTGCCGCGGTGAAAGCGAATTATTGGAGAGAGCACGGCCCCTGACGAGAGACGTTCGGCGCGGTTTTATTCGTTTACCGTGTGCACGATCTCGCCCATTGCCGCGGTGAAAGCGAATTATTGGAGAGAGCACGGCCCCTGACGAGACTTTCGGCGCGGTTTTATTCGTTCACCGTGACCACGATCTCGCCTATTGCCGCGGTGAAAGCGAATTATTGAAGAGAGCACGGCCCCTGACGAGAGACGTTCGGCGCGGTTTTATTCGTTTACCGTGTGCACGATCTCGCCCATTGCCGCGGTGAAAGCGAATTATTGGAGAGAGCACGGCCCCTGACGAGAGACGTTCGGCGCGGTTTTATTCGTTTACCGTGTGCACGATCTCGCCCATTGCCGCGGTGAAAGCGAATTATTGGAGAGAGCACGGCCCCTGACGAGAGACGTTCGGCGCGGTTTTATTCGTTCACCGTGACCACGATCTCGCCTATTGCCGCGGTGAAAGCGAATTATTGGAGAGAGCACGGCCCCTGACGAGAGACGTTCGGCGCGGTTTTATTCGTTCACCGTGACCACGATCTCGCCTATTGCCGCGGTGAAAGCGAATTATTGGAGAGAGCACGGCCCCTGACGAGAGACGTTCGGCGCGGTTTTATTCGTTCACCGTGACCACGATCTCGCCTATTGCCGCGGTGAAAGCGAATTATTGGAGAGAGCACGGCCCCTGACGAGAGACGTTCGGCGCGGTTTTATTCGTTCACCGTGACCACGATCTCGCCCATTGCCGCGGTGAAAGCGAATTATTGGAGAGAGCACGGCCCCTGACGAGAGACGTTCGGCGCGGTTTTATTCGTTTACCGTGTGCACGATCTCGCCCATTGCCGCGGTGAAAGCGAATTATTGGAGAGAGCACGGTCCCTGACGAGAGACGTTCGGCGCGGTTTTATTCGTTCACCGTGACCACGATCTCGCCTATTGCCGCGGTGAAAGCGAATTATTGGAGAGAGCACGGCCCCTGACGAGAGACGTTCGGCGCGGTTTTATTTGTTCACCGTGACCACGATCTCGCCTATTGCCGCGGTGAAAGCGAATTATTGGAGAGAGCACGGCCCCTGACGAGAGACGTTCGGCGCGGTTTTATTCGTTTACCGTGACCACGATCTCGCCTATTGCCGCGGTGAAAGCGAATTATTGGAGAGAGCACGGCCCCTGACGAGAGACGTTCGGCGCGGTTTTATTCGTTTACCGTGTGCACGATCTCGCCCATTGCCGCGGTGAAAGCGAATTATTGGAGAGAGCACGGCCCCTGACGAGAGACGTTCGGCGCGGTTTTATTCGTTCACCGTGACCACCATCTCGCCTATTACCGCGGTGAAAGCGAATTATTGGAGAGAGCACGGCCCCTGACGAGAGACGTTCGGCGCGGTTTTATTCGTTCACCGTGACCACGATCTCGCCTATTGCCGCGGTGAAAGCGAATTATTGGAGAGAGCACGGCCCCTGACGAGAGACGTTCGGCGCGGTTTTATTCGTTCACCGTGACCACGATCTCGCCTATTGCCGCGGTGAAAGCGAATTATTGGAGAGAGCACGGCCCCTGACGAGAGACGTTCGGCGCGGTTTTATTCGTTTACCGTGTGCACGATCTCGCCCATTGCCGCGGTGAAAGCGAATTATTGGAGAGAGCACGGCCCCTGACGAGAGACGTTCGGCGCGGTGTTATTCGTTCACCGTGACCACGATCTCGCCTATTGCCGCGGTGAAAGCGAATTATTGGAGAGAGCACGGCCCCTGACGAGAGACGTTCGGCGCGGTTTTATTCGTTCACCGTGACCACGATCTCGCCCATTGCCGCGGTGAAAGCGAATTATTGGAGAGAGCACGGCCCCTGACGAGAGACGTTCGGCGCGGTTTTATTCGTTTACCGTGTGCACGATCTCGGCCATTGCCGCGGTGAAAGCGAATTATTGGAGAGAGCACGGCCCCTGACGAGAGACGTTCGGCGCGGTTTTATTCGTTTACCGTGTGCACGATCTCGCCCATTGCCGCGGTGAAAGCGAATTATTGGAGAGAGCACGGCCCCTGACGAGAGACGTTCGGCGCGGTTTTATTCGTTCACCGTGACCACGATCTCGCCTATTGCCGCGGTGAAAGCGAATTATTGGAGAGAGCACGGCCCCTGACGAGAGACGTTCGGCGCGGTTTTATTCGTTTACCGTGTGCACGATCTCGGCCATTGCCGCGGTGAAAGCGAATTATTGGAGAGAGCACGGCCCCTGACGAGAGACGTTCGGCGCGGTTTTATTCGTTTACCGTGTGCACGATCTCGCCCATAGCCGCGGTGAAAGCGAATTATTGGAGAGAGCACGGCCCCTGACGAGAGACGTTCGGCGCGGTTTTATTCGTTCACCGTGACCACGATCTCGCCTATTGCCGCGGTGAAAGCGAATTAATTATTGGAGAGAGCACGGCCCCTGACGAGAGACGTTCGGCGCGGTTTTATTCGTTCACCGTGACCACGATCTCGCCTATTGCCGCGGTGAAAGCGAATTATTGGAGAGAGCACGGCCCCTGACGAGAGACGTTCGGCGCGGTTTTATTCGTTCACCGTGACCACGATCTCGCCTATTGCCGGGGTGAAAGCGAATTATTGGAGAGAGCACGGCCCCTGACGAGAGACGTTCGGCGCGGTTTTATTCGTTCACCGTGACCACGATCTCGCCCATTGCCGCGGTGAAAGCGAATTATTGGAGAGAGCACGGCCCCTGACGAGAGACGTTCGGCGCGGTTTTATTCGTTTACCGTGTGCACGATCTCGCCCATTGCCGCGGTGAAAGCGAATTATTGGAGAGAGCACGGCCCCTGACGAGAGACGTTCGGCGCGGTTTTATTCGTTCACCGTGACCACGATCTCGCCTATTGCCGCGGTGAAAGCGAATTATTGGAGAGAGCACGGCCCCTGACGAGAGACGTTCGGCGCGGTTTTATTCGTTCACCGTGACCACGATCTCGCCTATTGCCGCGGTGAAAGCGAATTATTGGAGAGAGCACGGCCCCTGACGAGAGACGTTCGGCGCTGTTTTATTCGTTTACCGTGACCACGATCTCGCCTATTGCCGCGGTGAAAGCGAATTATTGGAGAGAGCACGGCCCCTGACGAGAGACGTTCGGCGCGGTTTTATTCGTTTACCGTGTGCACGATCTCGCCCATTGCCGCGGTGAAAGCGAATTATTGGAGAGAGCACGGCCCCTGACGAGAGACGTTCTGCGCGGTTTTATTCGTTCACCGTGACCACGATCTCGCCTATTGCCGCGGTGAAAGCGAATTATTGGAGAGAGCACGGCCCCTGACGAGAGACGTTCGGCGCGGTTTTATTCGTTCACCGTGACCACGATCTCGCCTATTGCCGCGGTGAAAGCGAATTATTGGAGAGAGCACGGCCCCTGACGAGAGACGTTCGGCGCGGTTTTATTCGCTCACCGTGACCACGATCTCGCCTATTGCCGCGGTGAAAGCGAATTATTGGAGAGAGCACGGCCCCTGACGAGAGACGTTCGGCGCGGTTTTATTCGTTTACCGTGTGCACGATCTCGCCCATTGCCGCGGTGAAAGCGAATTATTGGAGAGAGCACGGCCCCTGACGAGAGACGTTCGGCGCGGTTTTATTCGTTCACCGTGACCACGATCTCGCCTATTGCCGCGGTGAAAGCGAATTATTGGAGAGAGCACGGCCCCTGACGAGAGACGTTCGGCGCGGTTTTATTCGTTCACCGTGACCACGATCTCGCCCATTGCCGCGGTGAAAGCGAATTATTGGAGAGAGCACGGCCCCTGACGAGAGACGTTCGGCGCGGTTTTATTCGTTTACCGTGTGCACGATCTCGCCCATTGCCGCGGTGAAAGCGAATTATTGGAGAGAGCACGGCCCCTGACGAGAGACGTTCGGCGCGGTTTTATTCGTTCACCGTGACCACGATCTTGCCTATTGCCGCGGTGAAAGCGAATTATTGGAGAGAGCACGGCCCCTGACGAGAGACGTTCGGCGCGGTTTTATTCGTTAACCGTGTGCACGATCTCGCCCATTGCCGCGGTGAAAGCGAATTATTGGAGAGAGCACGGCCCCTGACGAGAGACGTTCGGCGCGGTTTTATTCGTTCACCGTGTGCACGATCTCTCCTATTGCCGCGGTGAAAGCAAATTATTGGAGAGAGCACGGCCCCTGACGAGAGACGTTCGGCGCGGTTTTATTCGTTTACCGTGACCACGATCTCGCCTATTGCCGCGGTGAAAGCGAATTATTGGAGAGAGCACGGCCCCTGACGAGAGACGTTCGGCGCGGTTTTATTCGTTTACCGTGTGCACGATCTCGCCTATTGCCGCGGTGAAAGCAAATTATTGGAGAGAGCACGGCCCCTGACGAGAGACGTTCGGCGCGGTTTTATTCGTTTACCGTGACCACGATCTCGCCTATTGCCGCGGTGAAAGCGAAATATTGGAGAGAGCACGGCCCCTGACGAGAGACGTTCGGCGCGGTTTTATTCGTTTACCGTGACCACGATCTCGCCTAGTGCCGCGGTGAAAACGAATTATTGGAGAGAGCACGGCCCCTGACGAGAGACGTTCGGCGCGGTTTTATTCGTTTACCGTGTGCACGATCTCGCCTATTGCCGCGGTGAAAGCAAATTATTGGAGAGAGCACGGCCCCTAACGTGAGACGTTCGGCGCGGTTTTATTCGTTTACCGTGTGCACGATCTCGCCTATTGCCGCGGTGAAAGCAAATTATTGGAGAGAGCACGGCCCCTGACGAGAGACGTTCGGCGCGGTTTTATTCGTTTACCGTGACCACGATCTCGCCTATTGCCGCGGTGAAAGCGAATTATTGGAGAGAGCACGGCCCCTGACGAGAGACGTTCGGCGCGGTTTTATTCGTTTACCGTGTGCACGATCTCGCCTATTGCCGCGGTGAAAGCAAATTATTGGAGAGAGCACGGCCCCTAACGAGAGACGTTCGGCGCGGTTTTATTCGTTTACCGTGTGCACGATCTCGCCCATTGCCGCGGTGAAAGCGAATTATTGGAGAGAGCACGGCCCCTGACGAGAGACGTTCGGCGCGGTTTTATTCGTTTACCGTGTGCACGATCTCGCCCATTGCCGCGGTGAAAGCGAATTATTGGAGAGAGCACGGCCCCTGACGAGAGACGTTCGGCGCGGTTTTATTCGTTCACCGTGTGCACGATCTCGCCTATTGCCGCGGTGAAAGCGAATTATTGGAGAGAGCACGGCCCCTGACGAGAGACGTTCGGCGCGGTTTTATTCGTTTACCGTGTGCACGATCTCGCCTATTGCCGCGGTGAAAGCGAATTATTGGAGAGAGCACGGCCCCTGACGAGAGACGTTCGGCGCGGTTTTATTCGTTTACCGTGTGCACGATCTCGCCCATTGCCGCGGTGAAAGCGAATTATTGGAGAGAGCACGGCCCCTGACGAGAGACGTTCGGCGCGGTTTTATTCGTTTACCGTGTGCACGATCTCGCCCATTGCCGCGGTGAAAGCGAATTATTGGAGAGAGCACGGCCCCTGACGAGAGACGTTCGGCGCGGTTTTATTCGTTTACCGTGTGCACGATCTCGCCTATTGCCGCGGTGAAAGCGAATTATTGGAGAGAGCACGGCCCCTGACGAGAGACGTTCGGCGCGGTTTTATTCGTTTACCGTGTGCACGATCTCGCCTATTGCCGCGGTGAAAGCGAATTATTGGAGAGAGCACGGCCCCTGACGAGAGACGTTCGGCGCGGTTTTATTCGTTTACCGTGTGCACGATCTCGCCCATTGCCGCGGTGAAAGCGAATTATTGGAGAGAGCACGGCCCCTGACGAGAGACGTTCGGCGCGGTTTTATTCGTTTACCGTGTGCACGATCTCGCCTATTGCCGCGGTGAAAGCGAATTATTGGAGAGAGCACGGCCCCTGACGAGAGACGTTCGGCGCGGTTTTATTTGTTTACCATGTGCACGATCTCGCCTATTGCCGCGGTGAAAGCGAATTATTGGAGAGAGCACGGCCCCTGATGAGAGACGTTCGGCGCGGTTTTATTCGTTTACCGTGTGCACGATCTCGCCTATTGAAGCGGTGAAAGCGAATTATTGGAGAGAGCACGGCCCCTGACGAGAGACGTTCGGCGCGGTTTTATTCGTTTACCGTGTGCACGATCTCGCCCATTGCCGCGGTGAAAGCGAATTATTGGAGAAAGCACGGCCCCTGACGAGAGACGTTCGGCGCGGTTTTATTCGTTTACCGTGTGCACGATCTCGCCCATTGCCGCGGTGAAAGCGAATTATTGGAGAGAGCACGGCCCCTGACGAGAGACGTTCGGCGCGGTTTTATTCGTTTACCGTGTGCACGATCTCGCCCATTGCCGCGCTGAAAGCGAATTATTGGAGAGAGCATGGCCCCTGACGAGAGACGTTCGGCGCGGTTTTATTCGTTTACCGTGTGCACGATCTCGCCCATTGCCGCGGTGAAAGCGAATTATTGGAGAGAGCACGGCCCCTGACGGGAGACGTTCGGCGCGGTTTTATTCGTTCACCGTGACCACGATCTCGCCCATTGCCGCGGTGAAAGCGAATTATTGGAGAGAGCACGGCCCCTGACGAGAGACGTTCGGCGCGGTTTTATTCGTTTACCGTGTGCACGATCTCGCCTATTGCCGCGGTGAAAGCGAATTATTGGAGAGAGCACGGCCCCTGACGAGAGACGTTCGGCGCGGTTTTATTCGTTTACCGTGTGCACGATATCGCCCATTGCCGTGGTGAAAGCGAATTATTGGAGAGAGCACGGCCCCTGACGAGAGACGTTCGGCGCGGTTTTATTCGTTTACCATGTGCACGATCTCGCCTATTGCCGCGGTGAAAGCGAATTATTGGAGAGAGCACGGCCCCTGACGAGAGACGTTCGGCGCGGTTTTATTCGTTTACCGTGTGCACGATCTCGCCTATTGCCGCGGTGAAAGCGAATTATTGGAGAGAGCACGGCCCCTGACGAGAGACGTTCGGCGCGGTTTTATTCGTTTACCGTGTGCACGATCTCGCCCATTGCCGCGGTGAAAGCGAATTATTGGAGAGAGCACGGCCCCTGACGAGAGACGTTCGGCGCGGTTTTATTCGTTTACCGTGTGCACGATCTCGCCCATTGCCGCGGTGAAAGCGAATTATTGGAGAGAGCACGGCCCCTGACGAGAGACGTTCGGCGCGGTTTTATTCGTTTACCGTGTGCACGATCTCGCCCATTGCCGCGGTGAAAGCGAATTATTGGAGAGAGCACGGCCCCTGACGAGAGACGTTCGGCGCGGTTTTATTCGTTTACCGTGTGCACGATCTCGCCTATTGCCGCGGTGAAAGCAAATTATTGGAGAGAGCACAGCCCCTGACGAGAGACGTTCGGCGCGGTTTTATTCGTTTACCGTGTGCACGATCTCGCCTATTGCCGCGGTGAAAGCGAATTATTGGAGAGAGCACGGCCCCTGACGAGAGACGTTCGGCGCGGTTTTATTCGTTTACCGTGTGCACGATCTCGCCTATTGCCGCGGTGAAAGCGAATTATTGGAGAGAGCACGGCCCCTGACGAGAGACGTTCGGCGCGGTTTTATTCGTTTACCGTGTGCACGATCTCGCCTATTGCCGCGGGGAAAGCGAATTATTGGAGAGAGCACGGCCCCTGACGAGAGACGTCCGGCGCGGTTTTATTCGTTTACCGTGTGCACGATCTCGCCTATTGCCGCGGTGAAAGCAAATTATTGGAGAGAGCACGGCCCCTGACGAGAGACGTTCGGCGCGGTTTTATTCGTTTACCGTATGCACGATCTCGCCTATTGCCGCGGTGAAAGCAAATTATTGGAGAGAGCACGGCCCCTGACGAGAGACGTTCGGCGCGGTTTTATTCGTTTACCGTGTGCACGATCTCGCCTATTGCCGCGGTGAAAGCGAATTATTGGAGAGAGCACGGCCCCTGACGAGAGACGTTCGGCGCGGTTTTATTCGTTTACCGTGTGCACGATCTCGCCTATTGCCGCGGTGAAAGCGAATTATTGGAGAGAGCACGGCCCCTGACGAGAGACGTTCGGCGCGGTTTTATTCGTTTACCGTGTGCACGATCTCGCCTATTGCCGCGGTGAAAGCAAATTATTGGAGAGAGCACGGCCCCTGACGAGAGACGTTCGGCGCGGTTTTATTCGTTTACCGTGTGCACGATCTCGCCTATTGCCGCGGTGAAAGCGAATTATTGGAGAGACCACGGCCCCTGACGAGAGACGTTCGGCGCGGTTTTATTCGTTTACCGTGTGCACGATCTCGCCTATTGCCGCGGTGAAAGCGAAATATTGGAGAGAGCTCGGCCCATGACGAGAGACGTTCGGCGCGGTTTTATTCGTTTACCGTGTGCACGATCTCGCCTATTGCCGCGGTGAAAGCGAACTATTGGAGTAAGCACGGCCCCTGACGAGAGACGTTCGGCGCGGTTTTATTCGTTTACCGTGTGCACGATCTCGCCTATTGCCGCGGAGAAAGTGAATTATTGGAGAGAGCACAGCCCCTGACGAGAGACGTTCGGCGCGGTTTTATTCGTTTACCGTGTGCACGATCTCGCCTATTGCCGCGGTGAAAGCAAATTATTGGAGAGAGCACTGCCCCTGACGAGAGACATTCGGCGCGGTTTTATTCGTTTACCGTGTGCACGATCTCGCCTATTGCCGCGGTGAAAGCGAATTATTGGAGAGAGCACGGCCCCTGACGAGAGACGTTCGGCGCGGTTTTATTCGTTTACCGTGTGCACGATCTCGCCTATTGCCGCGGTGAAAGCGAATTATTGGAGAGAGCACGGCCCCTGACGAGAGACGTTCGGCGCGGTTTTATTCGTTTACCGTGTGCACGATCTCGCCTATTGCCGCGGTGAAAGCGAATTATTGGAGAGAGCACGGCCCCTGACGAGAGACGTTCGGCGCGGTTTTATTCGTTTACCGTGTGCACGATCTCGCCTATTGCCGCGGTGAAAGCGAATTATTGGAGAGAGCACGGCCCCTGACGAGAGACGTTCGGCGCGGTTTTATTCGTTTACCGTGTGCACGATCTCGCCTATTGCCGCGGTGAAAGCGAATTATTGGAGAGAGCACGGCCCCTGACGAGAGACGTTCGGCGCGGTTTTATTCGTTTACCTTGTGCACGATCTCGCCTATTGCCGCGGTGAAAGCGAATTATTGGAGAGAGCACGGACCCCTCACGAGAGACGTTCGGCGCGGTTTTATTCGTTTACCGTGTGCACGATCTCGCCTATTGCCGCGGTGAAAGCGAATTATTGGAGAGAGCACGGCCCCTGACGAGAGACGTTCGGCGCGGTTTTATTCGTTTACCGTGTGCACGATCTCGCCTATTGCCGCGGTGAAAGCAAATTATTGGAGAGAGCACGGCCCCTGACGAGAGACGTTCGGCGCGGTTTTATTAGTTTACCGTGTGCACGATCTCGCCTATTGCCGCGGTGAAAGCGAATTATTGGAGAGAGCACGGCCCCTGACGAGAGAGTCGTTCGGCGCGGTTTTATTCGTTTACCGTGTGCACGATCTCGGCTATTGCCGCGATGAAAGCAAATTATTGGAGAGAGCACGGCCCCTGACGAGAGACGTTCGGCGCGGTTTTATTCGTTTACCGTGTGCACGATCTCGCCTATTGCCGCGGTGAAAGTGAATTATTGGAGAGAGCACGGCCCCTGACGAGAGACGTTCGGCGCGGTTTTATTCGTTCACCGTGACCACGATCTCGCCTATTGCCGCGGTGAAAGCGAATTATTGGAGAGAGAACGGCCCCTGACGAGAGACGTTCGGCGCGGTTTTATTCGTTCACCGTGACCACGATCTCGCCTATTGCCGCGGTGAAAGCAAATTATTGGAGAGAGCACGGCCCCTGACGAGAGACGTTCGGCGCGGTTTTATTCGTTCACCGTGTGCACGATCTCGCCCATTGCCGCGGTGAAAGCGAATTATTGGAGAGAGCACGGCCCCTGACGAGAGACGTTCGGCGCGGTTTTATTCGTTTACCGTGTGCACGATCTCGCCTATTGCCGCGGTGAAAGCGAATTATTGGAGAGAGCACGGCCCCTGACGAGAGACGTTCGGCGCGGTTTTATTCGTTTACCGTGTGCACGATCTCGCCTATTGCCGCGGTGAAAGCGAATTATTGGAGAGAGCACGGCCCCTGACGAGAGACGTTCGGCGCGGTTTTATTCGTTTACCGTGTGCACGATCTCGCCTATTGCCGCGGTGAAAGCGAATTATTGAAGAGAGCACGGCCCCTGACGAGAGACGTTCGGCGCGGTTTTATTCGTTTACCGTGTGCACGATCTCGCCTATTGCCGCGGTGAAAGCGAATTATTGGAGAGAGCACGGCCCCTGACGAGAGACGTTCGGCGCGGTTTTATTCGTTTACCGTGTGCACGATCTCGCCCATTGCCGCGGTGAAAGCGAATTATTGGAGAGAGCACGGCCCCTGACGAGAGACGTTCGGCGCGGTTTTATTCGTTTACCGTGTGCACGATCTCGCCCATTGCCGCGGTGAAAGCGAATTATTGGAGAGAGCACGGCCCCTGACGAGAGACGTTCGGCGCGGTTTTATTCGTTTACCGTGTGCACGATCTCGCCCATTGCCGCGGTGAAAGCGAATTATTGGAGAGAGCACGGCCCCTGACGAGAGACGTTCGGCGCGGTTTTATTCGTTTACCGTGTGCACAATCTCGCCTATTGCCGCGGTGAAAGCAAATTATTGGAGAGAGCACAGCCCCTGACGAGAGACGTTCGGCGCGGTTTTATTCGTTTACCGTGTGCACGATCTCGCCTATTGCCGCGGTGAAAGCGAATTATTGGAGAGAGCACGGCCCCTGACGAGAGACGTTCGGCGCTGTTTTATTCGTTTACCGTGTGCACGATCTCGCCTATTGCCGCGGTGAAAGCGAATTATTAGAGAGAGCACGGCCCCTGACGAGAGACGTTCGGCGCGGTTTTATTCGTTTACCGTGTGCACGATCTCGCCTATTGCCGCGGGGAAAGCGAATTATTGGAGAGAGCACGGCCCCTGACGAGAGACGTCCGGCGCGGTTTTATTCGTTTACCGTGTGCACGATCTCGCCTATTGCCGCGGTGAAAGCAAATTATTGGAGAGAGCACGGCCCCTGACGAGAGACGTTCGGCGCGGTTTTATTCGTTTACCGTATGCACGATCTCGCCTATTGCCGCGGTGAAAGCAAATTATTGGAGAGAGCACGGCCCCTGACGAGAGACGTTCGGCGCGGTTTTATTCGTTTACCGTGTGCACGATCTCGCCTATTGCCGCGGTGAAAGCGAATTATTGGAGAGAGCACGGCCCCTGACGAGAGACGTTCGGCGCGGTTTTATTCGTTTACCGTGTGCACGATCTCGCCTATTGCCGCGGTGAAAGCGAATTATTGGAGAGAGCACGGCCCCTGACGAGAGACGTTCGGCGCGGTTTTATTCGTTTACCGTGTGCACGATCTCGCCTATTGCCGCGGTGAAAGCAAATTATTGGAGAGAGCACGGCCCCCTGACGAGAGACGTTCGGCGCGGTTTTATTCGTTTACCGTGTGCACGATCTCGCCTATTGCCGCGGTGAAAGCGAATTATTGGAGAGAGCACGGCCCCTGACGAGAGACGTTCGGCCGCGGTTTTATTCGTTTACCGTGTGCACGATCTCGCCTATTGCCGCGGTGAAAGCGAAATATTGGAGAGAGCTCGGCCCATGACGAGAGACGTTCGGCGCGGTTTTATTCGTTTACCGTGTGCACGATCTCGCCTATTGCCGCGGTGAAAGCGAATTATTGGAGTAAGCACGGCCCCTGACGAGAGACGTTCGGCGCGGTTTTATTCGTTTACCGTGTGCACGATCTCGCCTATTGCCGCGGTGAAAGCAAATTATTGGAGAGAGCACGGCCCCTGACGAGAGACATTCGGCGCGGTTTTATTCGTTTACCGTGTGCACGATCTCGCCTATTGCCGCGGTGAAAGCGAATTATTGGAGAGAGCACGGCCCCTGACGAGAGACGTTCGGCGCGGTTTTATTCGTTTACCGTGTGCACGATCTCGCCTATTGCCGCGGTGAAAGCGAATTATTGGAGAGAGCACGGCCCCTGACGAGAGACGTTCGGCGCGGTTTTATTCGTTTACCGTGTGCACGATCTCGCCTATTGCCGCGGTGAAAGCGAATTATTGGAGAGAGCACGGCCCCTGACGAGAGACGTTCGGCGCGGTTTTATTCGTTTACCGTGTGCACGATCTCGCCTATTGCCGCGGTGAAAGCGAATTATTGGAGAGAGCACGGACCCCTCACGAGAGACGTTCGGCGCGGTTTTATTCGTTTACCGTGTGCACGATCTCGCCTATTGCCGCGGTGAAAGCGAATTATTGGAGAGAGCACGGCCCCTGACGAGAGACGTTCGGCGCGGTTTTATTTGTTTACCGTGTGCACGATCTCGCCTATTGCCGCGGTGAAAGCAAATTATTGGAGAGAGCACGGCCCCTGACGAGAGACGTTCGGCGCGGTTTTATTAGTTTACCGTGTGCACGATCTCGCCTATTGCCGCGGTGAAAGCGAATTATTGGAGAGAGCACGGCCCCTGACGAGAGAGTCGTTCGGCGCGGTTTTATTCGTTTACCGTGTGCACGATCTCGGCTATTGCCGCGATGAAAGCAAATTATTGGAGAGAGCACGGCCCCTGACGAGAGACGTTCGGCGCGGTTTTATTCGTTTACCGTGTGCACGATCTCGCCTATTGCCGCGGTGAAAGTGAATTATTGGAGAGAGCACGGCCCCTGACGAGAGACGTGCGGCGCGGTTTTATTCGTTCACCGTGACCACGATCTCGCCTATTGCCGCGGTGAAAGCGAATTATTGGAGAGAGAACGGCCCCTGACGAGAGACGTTCGGCGCGGTTTTATTCGTTCACCGTGACCACGATCTCGCCTATTGCCGCGGTGAAAGCAAATTATTGGAGAGAGCACGGCCCCTGACGAGAGACGTTCGGCGCGGTTTTATTCGTTCACCGTGACCACGATCTCGCCTATTGCCGGCGGTGAAAACAAATTATTGGAGGAGAGCACGGCCCCTGACGAGAGACGTTCGGCGCGGTTTTATTCGGTCACCGTGACCACGATCTCGCCTATTGCCGCGGTGAAAGCAAATTATTGGAGAGAGCACGGCCCCTGACGAGAGACGTTCGGCGCGGTTTTATTCGTTTACCGTGTGCACGATCTCGCCTATTGCCGCGGTGAAAGCGAATTATTGGAGAGAGCACGGCCCCTGACGAGAGACGTTCGGCGCGGTTTTATTCGTTTACCGTGTGCACGATCTCGCCTATTGCCGCGGTGAAAGCGAATTATTGGAGAGAGCACGGCCCCTGACGAGAGACGTTCGGCGCGGTTTTATTCGTTCACCGTGGCCACGATCTCGGCCTATTGCCGCGGTGAAAGCGAATTATTGGAGAGAGCACGGCCCCTGACGAGAGACGTTCGGCGCGGTTTTATTCGTTCACCGTGACCACGATCTCGCCTATTGCCGCGGTGAAAGCGAATTATTGGAGAGAGCACGGCCCCTGACGAGAGGACGTTCGGCGCGGTTTTATTCGTTCACCGTGACCACGATATCGCCTATTGCCGCGGTGAAAGCAAATTATTGGAGAGAGCACAGCCCCTGACGAGAGACGTTCGGCGCGGTTTTATTCGTTCACCGTGACCACGATCTCGCCTATTGCCGCGGTGAAAGCAAATTATTGGAGAGAGCACGGCCCCTGACGAGAGACGTTCGGCGCGGTTTTATTCGTTCACCGTGACCACGATCTCGCCTATTGCCGCGGTGAAAGCGAATTATTGGAGAGAGCACGGCCCCTGACGAGAGGACGTTCGGCGCGGTTTTATTCGTTCACCGTGACCACGATCTCGCCTATTGCCGCGGTGAAAGCAAATTATTTGGAGAGAGCACGGCCCCTGACGAGAGACATTCGGCGCGGTTTTATTCGTTTCACCGTGACCACGCTCCTCGCCTATTGCCAGCGGTGAAAGCAAATTATTGGAGAGAGCACGGCCCCTGACGAGAGACGTTCGGCGCGGTTTTATTCGTTCACCGTGACCACGATCTCGCCTATTGCCGCGGTGAAAGCGAATTATTGGAGAGAGCACGGCCCCTGACGAGAGACGTTCGGCGCGGTTTTATTCGTTCACCGTGACCACGATCTCGCCTATTGCCGCGGTGAAAGCGAATTATTGGAGAGAGCGCGGCCCCTGACGAGAGACGTTCGGCGCGGTTTTATTCGTTCACCGTGACCACGATCTCGCCTATTGCCGCGGTGAAAGCGAATTATTGGAGAGAGCACGGCCCCTGACGAGAGACGTTCGGCGCGGTTTTATTCGTTCACCGTGACCACGATCTCGCCTATTGCCGCGGTGAAAGCAAATTATTGGAGAGAGCACGGCCCCTGACGAGAGACGTTCGGCGCGGTTTTATTCGTTCACCGTGACCACGATCTCGCCTATTGCCGCGGTGAAAGCAAATTATTGGAGAGAGCACGGCCCCTGACGAGAGACGTTCGGCGCGGTTTTATTCGTTCACCGTGACCACGATCTCGCCTATTGCCGCGGTGAAAGCAAATTATTGGAGAGAGCACGGCCCCTGACGAGAGACGTTCGGCGCGGTTTTATTCGTTCACCGTGACCACGATCTCGCCTATTGCCGCGGTGAAAGCAAATTATTGGAGAGAGCACGGCCCCTGACGAGAGACGTTCGGCGCGGTTTTATTCGTTCACCGTGACCACGATATCGCCTATTGCCGCGGTGAAAGCGAATTTTTGGAGAGAGCACGGCCCCTGACGAGAGACGTTCGGCGCGGTTTTATTCGTTCACCGTGACCACGATCTCGCCTATTGCCGCGGTGAAAGCAAATTATTGGAGAGAGCACGGCCCCTGACGAGAGGCGTTCGGCGCGGTTTTATTCGTTCACCGTGACCACGATCTCGCCTATTGCCGCGGTGAAAGCAAATTATTGGAGAGAGCACGGCCCCTGACGAGAGACGTTCGGCGCGGTTTTATTCGTTCACCGTGACCACGATCTCGCCTATTGCCGCGGTGAAAGCGAATTATTGGAGAGAGCACGGCCCCTGACGAGAGACGTTCGGCGCGGTTTTATTCGTTCACCGTGACCACGATCTCGCCTATTGCCGCGGTGAAAGCGAATTATTGGAGAGAGCACGGCCCCTGACGAGAGACGTTCGGCGCGGTTTTATTCGTTCACCGTGACCACGATCTCGCCTATTGCCGCGGTGAAAGCAAATTATTGGAGAGAGCACCGCCCCTGACGAGAGACGTTCGGCGCTGTTTTATTCGTTCACCGTGACCACGATCTCGCCTATTGCCGCGGTGAAAGCGAATTATTGGAGAGAGCACGGCCCCTGACGAGAGACGTTCGGCGCGGTTTTATTCGTTTACCGTGTGCACGATCTCGCCTATTGCCGCGGAGAAAGTGAATTATTGGAGAGAGCACAGCCCCTGACGAGAGACGTTCGGCGCGGTTTTATTCGTTTACCGTGTGCACGATCTCGCCTATTGCCGCGGTGAAAGCAAATTATTGGAGAGAGCACGGCCCCTGACGAGAGACATTCGGCGCGGTTTTATTCGTTTACCGTGTGCACGATCTCGCCTATTGCCGCGGTGAAAGCGAATTATTGGAGAGAGCACGGCCCCTGACGAGAGACGTTCGGCGCGGTTTTATTCGTTTACCGTGTGCACGATCTCGCCTATTGCCGCGGTGAAAGCGAATTATTGGAGAGAGCACGGCCCCTGACGAGAGACGTTCGGCGCGGTTTTATTCGTTTACCGTGTGCACGATCTCGCCTATTGCCGCGGTGAAAGCGAATTATTGGAGAGAGCACGGCCCCTGACGAGAGACGTTCGGCGCGGTTTTATTCGTTTACCGTGTGCACGATCTCGCCTATTGCCGCGGTGAAAGCGAATTATTGGAGAGAGCACGGCCCCTGACGAGACACGTTCGGCGCGGTTTTATTCGTTTACCGTGTGCACGATCTCGCCTATTGCCGCGGTGAAAGCGAATTATTGGAGAGAGCACGGCCCCTGACGAGAGACGTTCGGCGCGGTTTTATTCGTTTACCGTGTGCACGATCTCGCCTATTGCCGCGGTGAAAGCGAATTATTGGAGAGAGCACGGACCCCTCACGAGAGACGTTCGGCGCGGTTTTATTCGTTTACCGTGTGCACGATCTCGCCTATTGCCGCGGTGAAAGCGAATTATTGGAGAGAGCACGGCCCCTGACGAGAGACGTTCGGCGCGGTTTTATTCGTTTACCGTGTGCACGATCTCGCCTATTGCCGCGGTGAAAGCAAATTATTGGAGAGAGCACGGCCCCTGACGAGAGACGTTCGGCGCGGTTTTATTAGTTTACCGTGTGCACGATCTCGCCTATTGCCGCGGTGAAAGCGAATTATTGGAGAGAGCACGGCCCCTGACGAGAGAGTCGTTCGGCGCGGTTTTATTCGTTTACCGTGTGCACGATCTCGGCTATTGCCGCGATGAAAGCAAATTATTGGAGAGAGCACGGCCCCTGACGAGAGACGTTCGGCGCGGTTTTATTCGTTTACCGTGTGCACGATCTCGCCTATTGCCGCGGTGAAAGTGAATTATTGGAGAGAGCACGGCCCCTGACGAGAGACGTTCGGCGCGGTTTTATTCGTTCACCGTGACCACGATCTCGCCTATTGCCGCGGTGAAAGCGAATTATTGGA